>NC_045642.1:34098523-34398523 GCF_009829145.1 Chiroxiphia lanceolata
ATCAATTTTTACAGTTTCCACTGATTAAATATATATTGACTCATAAAGTATTACCATTACATCAATTGTCAGCAGATGCAAGAGTATGTCATTTAAATATTAACTATCATATAAAAATGGCAGCTTGATTGTTTGGAAGCAGTAATCTAGTGCTGGTTATTGCCACATTTCCCTAATGCATTAGGCAGCAGTCACAAAATGCATTGCCTTTCTTATATACCTACTACTATGAAACCAGAAGTAGCTAAGTTCTTTGTATATCTTGCCTTTCTCTTAATTTTTATTTATTTCTGAACTGCAGATTTCTTTGATCTGAATTGCAAAAATGCATTAGTGTAATATAAACAAAGATATGCTCACTAGAGTCAGAAATTACATGCATCATCTCTAAATCAATGGGAAAAATATATAAAGAACCAGTAACAGATATATTACTTTGTGCTTGAAATATTTTTATGACAGTTCCCATATAATATGGGTGCGATATATCACGAATCGGGTTGTTTACCTAAATTCGTAGTAAGAATGTACTTATTTATGTAAAGTACATTCTATTTTCAGTTCTTCAGGACTTGTCTTTTCCAGAGATGGTAAGAAGCTACACATTACCACTAATATGAAATAAATCCTTTATTCTATGCTAACTGTATGATCAGGTTACGAAGACACTTCACAGACCATTAAAACCTTATAATAATTGAGAGGTAATCCCTCATTTGCTGGCTGCAGCAATGTACATGAGAGAAAAACCATTCTTTTTTACTAATGTAACATGTAGAACTTGCTGCTATTGCAACACCTAATGTTCCTAGTGCCATATCATTTTTAATGCAAATATTCATTTTCTGCTTCCTTCTTACATTTTCCATTAAAATGCAACAGAAAACAGCATACATTTCATTCTATCCCTTTGAGGGTTGCATAAGCAGTTCCTGGGAGTATCAGCCATTGTATTGTTATATTTTGTAAATAAATATTTTAGAGTTTAAAGGGTAGATATTTCATCAAATTTTTTCTAGGAAATTCCTTGGCATTCTTTCAAACTTTTAACCTGTTCTTTAAGGAAGTGCTTTAGACAGTAGTTTTTAATGCAAATAACACCTTGTATCCCAAGGCAAATTCATATTCTAGTTAATAAACAGCATCAATAAATTTGTAAAGACTTTAATGGCAACTGTACAGAACTTTTCATACACGGAGGAATTTATTCTGCTTAATTGCTTTATATTAAGCAGTTTTCATTAGCCATCCTCTAATCCATATGAACAGAAATAAATGGAGTCAGGAAAATTATCTGTTCTAACCCTTCCTATTAAAAAAAAAGTAATATTTTCGATGGGTTTTGTTATTAAAAACAAGGAATCAAATATAAGTAAAACTGATACAACTACATCTAATCAATGTGAGAATTTTTACTAAGTTTATGCATTAAAGATCTATGGTCTGTCTGAAATTTCCATCAAAATACAAATTCAGAGTATCTTACACATTCGCCTTCAAGTTAAGAGACTAATTACATTAACTGATTTATTAATAAATGAGGCTTTTTGTCTAATTATTGTAAGTACTAACAGACTGGGGAACCATTTTAAATGTCTAATGTGCCTTGAAACCATTTTTTTAGGTTAATTACATTTCTCACTGAAGTCACTGTAGATATGCCCCTTAGGTTTTACACTGGAAGATTAAAGAAAAATGTAAAGATGATTACCTCATTGGCCAGCTCCAGTAATACAGGGGCAGCTGCATTTTTCATCACCCCATTCAGGTATCTAGACAAGACAAAGCCAGATAATTTTGCAGTGGCAAGAAAAGGCCAGTTTATACATGTCAGCATCCCCTGTGAATCTCTTTCATTTGGGGGAAAATACTCCAGTACTTAATGGGAAATCTTTTAAGAAATAAGTATTTTAAGACATCACTAACTCTCCAGGGTTGTCTCCTGTTCTATTCAGCTGCAATATATATCAGTCTCAATGAAGTCACTCATAAAAAACACAATAAATCAAGAAATTAAAAAAATTGTGGCTTAATGACATACAAATTAACTGTATCTGTACTACTTTAAGATGCATCACAGACAAATAAACCTCTACTATTCACAGTAAAGATTTTTGGTTTCACGTGACCTTCAATTATGAAGGTGCACTGTATACCTTATTCAATTCACTGCTATGTACAAAAAAATATTTCTCAAATTTAATCCAGATTTTATCAATTGGGCAGTAGTTTAAATACTAAAGGCTTACTGGAGTGAAATCAGAGTCTAACAATTAAATTAATATTCTAAAAACAAAATAAAAAGAAACATTTAGGACCCAGAAAGGTTGATAGAAAGTCATTATCCTATCAGCGGCAAAGGCTTAATGTTTCTGGTTAAGGGTATTACACAGTGATGTTTCTGACCATCACTTCACACAATATTGCCTTTCTCCCTTCTGTTACTTTCACTGCCTGATGTTTACATTTTGATAATGCCTAAAACCTGTGTTCAAGAGCTGATGGGAAGAAGCTATGATATCGGAAGCCACTTTGTGCTTTGCAGCCATGTGGAAAAGAACAATAGTTACCAATATTTGAACCTGCTCGTTTATCCTATCTGTATTCGCATAGCACTTCAATACTGACATCATTAGAAGGCCACAGCCTTTCCAGTTCTATCATTATCTATCCATCAGAAGACACTCTTCTGCTCATTAGTTACAGACATTAAAATTCTTTCATTTTACCTTTCTGTGGAATGGGTGTAACACCTTTATAAAACCTCTTTGCAAAAGATCAGATAAAGGACTTTTTGCTTGCAAGTTATTCTGAGGTTTGATGAATAACGGAAATGGAAAAAACTTTTTGCTGTAACCTATTTCAGTTCTACACTAAAAAAAACATAAAACAAGATGCCTTATGGATGTTTATACATTGAAAATTTATAACAGAAAAAGGAGAGATCATAAACAAAATACCTAACCAGGAACATTCATTTGAGATTAATGTTCTAAAACATGCATCTAGATGACTGAACAACAAAACTACAGTTGATGATGAAGTAATTTTCTGTCAGATATTTCTAATGCTACTGGAACTCCATTATGGACTAACAGGTCTCACATGCTGATGGCAATACTGTTGTGAAAACTTTCTGATCCTTCTTGTAATTTGTCTTTGTGTTTGCCTAAATTTCAGAGTAGTAAGTCTCAGCAGAGCAGCAAAAAGTACTCTACTCAACTGTTCTACTTGCGCCTAACAGGGACCACTGGAAATGGCTACTTTCAAAAACTGGTAGTTTCTGACCTAAGAAAGCAATGACAACACAATTATCTGCTTGTATGTTGGCAGAAATAGCAGGGAGCATAGCACACAGACTGGGGTTTACAGCAGTAAAATGGATGCTACAGAAGAGTAGAGGATGTGTTTGTCATGTTTACGTCTGAAGCATTTCAAAGTGGCTTCTCTCTCAAGTCATCTGCCTCTGTAGCTTACTAAACACACTACACAGTAAATCTACTAAAACAGGATTGAGATGAGTTTTCTAACTATTAACCAGAGCATCTCTGATTTTAAAACATGTGCATTTTATTTGGCCATGTTAATGCACCTGCAATATGAAATACTCAGAAATAGTGTAAAGAATGATTTTCCCTCCTACCACCACATAGCTTCATACATAATGCATTAGTTATGTACTGCTATCATACTTCAGACTACAGAAGAGGACAGGAGACCAAATCCTCCAACCTGATGCGAGACGAACTTAATCATACCTACAACCCTATTGACACCAACAAAACTGCTGCTTTGCATAAAGCAGAATTTTGCCCCATGTTTCAGGTTGAAGTTGCTGGAACTAGTGATTTACACGTATGCTAAAGAAAAGGATTATTTACACAACAGTTACAATTAAACACAGACCACTACACTGAAACTATGCTAGTGAAAAATAATTAAAAATAATATTGTATATACATGGTTATTAACACAACAAAATTTTAAGCCAATAGTCTTCCTAAACAAGAATCAACCCTAGGAAAAGTGTGATGTGATCCAGTGCAAATTTTTACAGAACAGTGCAACTACTAAAAAAAGAAAACCAAATGCCCCAAAAACCAGCACACTTCACACTAGATATTCTAAACCACTGTCTGATATAATCAGGCTGTGGTTGGATTTTAAATATGTGACTCTGGCAGAAGCACAGTTATTTGTTTACAAATGACGGCTTTTTGTTTATTTCCTGATTCACACAGATTAATACTAAGAATGAATATCAGACATCTATAATCACAAGTATGAATTCACTTGCCATGCATGCTCCTCAGATATGTCAGTCTACAAAGTAATATTTTAATTGCATATCTTTACCTGTTATGAGTATGTCCCAATTATGTCATTGCAATATTTTTAGTAAAGCCTACAGAACTAACAGACAAACTATAAGGTGTAGCAAACACAGTTTATTAGCTTAAGATACAAACAATTGTAAAATATTGTAAAATGACATAAAGGTTTTCATCCTCCCTTAAAAACTATTTCTGACACTTCTGTTGATAAAACAGGAGTGATTTAAAAATTAGTGCTTTAAATGACAATACATGAATATGTAACTTTTTGTAATGTAACAAAAACATTGTTCTAAAAGTACAAGCAACAGTAACAAAACAAGCTCTCTAGCTGTAAGGAAGCTGTCATCAATATTAGTCTTGACACAGAAATCCTACAATTACAAATTATAGGCAATACATAATAAATGCTATCACATACTCTGTAAAAAATATTTGCTTGTCCCGACATAGAGCCAGGAGAGTAACTTTCTTCTTAATCAAAATGACCAAATAATGAAAAATTTCTGCATTTTCAGTGAAAAACATTTTCAGGTGAACCATTCTGTATTCCTCATCCCAAATTCTTAATTTATTTTTATAGAAAATTAGCTTCATAAGGTAATTTACTCATAACTGCCATAACAAATAGTAGCTATGATGACAGTCTTAACTGGGGTGAGGAGGTCATACCTTTGGTAGTAAGTTTCAATAGCTTCAGCAGTGTGGTGCTTGGCATGTGTTCTTTTGATTTGTTTCTAGAAAAACAAAAAACCAAAGAGTTTTACAAACATATCATAGTTCAAAACACAGAAATCAAGACTGCGCAAACACACCATCCTTGGCTACACTTTGATATACGTGAACCCTGGTTTTAGATTCTGTACAGAAATGACATTCAATCTACCTATTGAATTGAACGTCTTCAGACTGTACTGCAATGTACCATATGTAAAAGCCAATAAGGTCACAATAATTGAATCTAAATAAGTTTACTGAAGGCTGCAGAGGGCAAAAAACCCCTTGTTCTCTCTTTCAACCTTTGTTGTAATTTTCCCCAATTCAATTCCATCTAAGTCTGGTGTACTCTAGTTCTACAATTCAATTGGCATTTTTAACCAGGAAAAACATTGCTTAAAAACAACTTATTTAAAAAAACTACAAAAAGTAATTCCATAGAGGCTTGCCACTTGACTGACACCTGTCATCTCATGATAAATGACTCCATTTTCTGCCTCTCTTGCCTTCTGCCACTCCGGCAATGGTCATTTATCATCATCTCTGTCAGCAATGGAAAGCAGCACTGACAGTGCAAGTCAGCAAACATTTAGCACATGGAACCACGCAACACAGGGAAATTATTATTGTCAGAATAATAATGGTTTAGCATAATTTATTACAGGTCCACCAAATAAGCAAAGGCTAGATGTTATTAGACAGATGGATGGGTAGGCTTGGCAGCCATCCACTGAGACTCAGGCGGTGCTTGATGTGGAAAAAGGAACATCCTCCAAACCAATCAGAAAGCTGGCAGTTCAATTACAAAGAAATAAAGGGACATTCATCATTCAATTAGGCACCTGTCAACCCTCACAAAGGAGAAAACTTCTAACCTGGTACTCCTGGGAGAAGATGCTCAGCAGAGTGGACTGCGATTGACTGGAACAAATAAAAGAAGGACAAAGTTAATTACTGGAGTGCACTGCAAAGAAACAAAAGAGAAGGGAGCTTCAAAGGTAGGCCTGCTGCCCTGTAATCTAACAGAACATGAAAACAAGTGTGGAAAAGTTGTTCCAGATGAACACCTCAGACAAAGGCTTCCTGCTGCTAGGTCAAGGAGAGAGTGTATGAGGGATGGAAGGAAAATATAGCGAGAGTTTCAAAGCAAACTAACATTTGTCTGGGTGATTCCTTTTGCAGGTTCAGAACCCAAAAGTCCTATCAGAAAAAGGTAGTGGAGCTAAAAGGCAACAGGAAAAAAAGGAAATTAAAGCAAAATTTCCATTAATAATTGATGGGAGTTAAATTCCATCAGCAGTTGGGAATGTGCCGCTTATTCATTGGCAACATATTGAAATTCATTTTGTTAGCAGCAAGGGAACCTCTTCAGTAGCTTTCTCATATTCAGGTTAAAAACTTCCCCTCTATCAGAAGTAGCATATGGGACCAGTGGAACATTCCCACTGAAACTGATGTGCTTTGAAAATAGAAACTTTCACAGCAGGAAGCTGAGATTCCCCTGAGTCGGTCATTTCCAAAAGCTGCCATAAGCTTCATTCATCTAAGGCTCCACTCAATGTCAAACACCTGGCAATGAAGCAACCTGGAAAGCATTCTTCCCAAGTGGGAATTTTTCTCTCTGAATTGTTAACATTTAGAAACGAGACAAGATTTTTTTTTCCCTCTGAAAGGCAATCAATACCACACCACTACTGTTTTCAATTGTCCTCTGTGGATATATCTACCTCATCACATCCTGAATACAATTAATTACTCCTGATATATTTTTGTACTACATGCAACTTGAACAAATTATAGTCTCAATAAATCGAGTTTTATGGTACAGCAAAGCATTATGAATAATTAACATTTTTTCCTTTCAGGAACCTACCTACTAAGGCATAGCATAGGTAGTTCAAAGACTCTGCAATGTTTAAATCTTCTTTCAGTTTTCTTGTATGTACCTGTAACACCTGTACCACATCGTATTTTCATTAAACATACATGTTCTCCCCATACTTAAATGACCCTTCTTCCAATTTCCATACTTCAGAAATTCTAGTTTAAGATAGGGAAGTCTTACTCCCACTTTCAAAAGGGAATAGAGGCACAAATGGTTTGTTCAGGTTTAAACAGACAGTATGTATATGCAGGACGATATAAAGTTACCTCTAAACCAAACAGCTGAAGAATCAGGAACAAAGTGTAGATTAATGCAGTGCTATATAAAGACCTTACTAGTTTGTCTTATCCATAGCTGAGCTTCCAACATCTTTGCCGTAACTCTGTATTTGCAGCTTGTCAGCCCAGTGCAGGATCTGCGTGACAGCAGTAAGCTGAGCCTTGATCTTTGGTATTTTACACATGGGAATGTTCACCCTGAGTACTCACCGAGACTGAATGTTACAGCTGTAAAAAAATTATAGTAACAGAAACTGACTAATACACAGATTTATTAAATTAATGAATTACAAACAAAAGTAATTACACTATAATAAAGAATTTAAATATTTTATCAAAATAAATATTATTTAAATAAATATTTACTTAAATATACATAATGTAACACATAGGTCAGGAGCTACGTACCACAATGCCTCCCCAAATGGTGTAGCATCCAATTATGACAATCTTCAACATGCACATATAATCATCAGAAGTTGAACAAAGGAAATTAATTAAAAGTATATACTTACACAGGCTATACACATACAGAAAGCTAAGATATTTCAAGTTGATTTAAAAAAAAAAACAACCCTGCAGGCTATAAATAAGTTGGAATCATATGGCCCCCTAATGGCTCTCAACTATTATTATCTTGCAGATTTTACACGGTCATAGTGGTAGAACTGAATTTAGAGAAAGATGTGGAAAAAACCAAAACAGGACAGCATTTGACCAGATTTCTGGTTTGAGTTCTCTCTCATTGACATATAATTTTTGTGGTTTTAGGCTATTCCTTGTATAATAACTGCTTTTATTGTACCATTATTCTATTAAACCCACTGACATATCAAAAAGAATTAAGACCATTATCCATCCTTTTACACTCATGACTTAGTGGTGGACTTGGCAGTGCTAGGTTAATGGTTGGACTTGATGATCTTGAAGGTCTTTTCAAAACTATATGTTTCTATGACTCTTGTCCATCTTATTTCACCCCTTGGTGTGCTTGGATTTTGACCCTCTACTTCCATTTAGTTCAACACTCCTCTCTGATGCTTCCAATAATTTAGGACTCAGTACGGATACTAAAAAAATCATTCCAATAACAGTGCAAGTTGGCTACATACTGGACTGCAGCACAGAAACTTTACCACTGTGGCAAAGAGAATTATTTCAGTAACACTATTCAAAAAATTTCAAGCCTTACTACCAAATCATCTTACTCCTTCCCCAGGAGAAGTGGATTTATATCTTCACATGGCTGCTTCCATATTTCTTCTAGTTAACATAGTTCCTGTCTTAAACACTAAAATCACTTATCTGACAGTGTTTTCTAGCTACAATTCCATTGACACAACTTCCTGGCAAAATTAAATAGCTCCTCAAGACACAGCTGGAGCATCTATTGCAAGGTGCCATTGAATGAACACTGAAACATCATGGTTTCAGAAAGGACTGAAGAAGGCAGTATTATGTACCTGGAGAGTGGACAGAAATCATGAACATGCATTTGTATAGCAAGACAGCATGATCACAACTGCTAATACAGACGGCAGGGATACTACCATGGAAGCTATCATGACTTCTGCAAAAGCAGCCAGGCTCCATCCATCCTCTGATCCTTCTATACAGGATTTCAAAGCAACAAATGAGCAGACAAGTGAATATAGCCGAGCTATCCAGGAAAACAAACCTAACACTGAAAATACTTCTTATTCAAAATAACATTTGAGTGCCTTCCATGGAATAAACTTTATAGTAAGCCTCATGGCTTACTTCAAGGCTAGGGATATAGACATGTTTGTGTCAAGTAAGCTCTTTTGTCGAGAAACAACTGTTAGAGCCAAGGTAAAGATTTGCTGATTTTCTGATGCAAACAAACAAAAAAACCCAAACTCATAATTCTGAGTACTACCTAGTTAAAATAATTAATAAATTAACTTGCTACCCCTCTTGTAGAAGCAAATCTATTTTCCGGAAAATATGGAAACTTTCCCCTTGAATTCTGTAGTGATCACTTTGTGGAAACATTTTCTTCCGCAATTCCAGATGGTAATGAATCTAACTCCCAGAGCTCTGTTCAAAGCAACGAGCCTCACTCTTCAGATATCCTCTTTTTCATGTACACTGGCATCCATAATGAATCAATTTACCTTTTGTTATTCTGTGTTGATGTCAGTGGCATACTTCCATCTGAATGCCTGATGTACTTTGTAGTCTTGTCAATACATAACTGGATTTGGGCAGAAATCTGTGAAATCTAAAATCTGCCTCAAAATGCCTATGTTTTTAGAGATAAATAACTTTTATTTTAAAAAATGAAGTGTAATTTCTAGGTCCCAAGTGATATAAAGATATAAAAATTTACTTGTAATAAAAAAGGAGGAAAGTATTACAGATCTCAAAGAGATCTGTAATGTACAAATCCCACATTTAAAATGGGATGCCCAAGTCAAAATAAGTCCAGAACAAGTGATAAGAGAAATTATCTCTAAGAATTTAGAGATCGATCAAGCTAAAAAGACAACTGCAAGTCTGGTGCTGGAAAAAGAATATGCTTTCTGATCATTTAATATTTAAGAATAAAATTTAGACTATTCTCTTCTAATGAATCCCAGAATTTGGTAGAGGAGGAATGCTATAATCCCTGGAGATTTTTTCAGAAATGTTCTGGTTTGCAATGAGTGTTCATATATAAAGTAGTAACAGATAAGTTAGTAGTTTATATAATTAGATTAGCTCTTCATAACTAGAGTTGATATAAAACTGGCTAAGATCCAGCTAGTAATGATGAAAACAATTTTATTGGATCAGTTCATCATCTCAACAAAGCAGAGCTGCAGATCTAGCCAAGATTTGGAGAGCTGTCCAACTTAATATTTGCTACTTCAGCTTCACCAAGAGAAAATCCAAACATAACAAATTCTGCAAATATTATATTATCAGCCCTTGCAAATAATTAATTCTTTAGGGATAAAATTTACAGTTTTTTACTTTATTTTCTGAGATTACTGAAAATATGAAGTTTTAGGTGCAAAACCAAGTTTCCATTCGTTTCATCTATTTTTTTTAATGAGTTTCCTTTCCCTCATATTTAACTCCACACTTGTTGCCTAAAATAGAAAGAGTAAAGACACAGCTTTATATTTAATATATTTTACCATGGAACAAAGGAAGAGTATCTAGAGAGATTTGCAAAAAGAATAAATTAAGAGTAAATATGAACTGCAGTATTTAATCCAGGGGCAAAGCGAAGTCCATTATGAGATGAATATGTTAAATAGAATAGTTTCATTGCTTTCTTTTCACAAAATGGAACATTTCACCAAATGATAAATATATGGGTAAAAAACTGACTGTAGGGGCACAAGCTGTGTTTCTGAAATTCAGAAGCTCTTACACGTAAAATCCCAAAGCAGCAGTGTCAAACTTCCTCTGGAAAGTAGAAATTCATGTAGTGGGAGAAGTTGTCTCTTTTCTTTCAGTCTCCAGAGCGAGTATGTAGTGCTAGTCATACCCTTTATGATACGTTGTGAAGTAGACATTTTTATTAATTGGAAAAGAACTTCTCCCTATTTAAAAATACTTTCACTAATGCAATACTGAGCTTTAAAATAAAAGTAATAGGGCTAGAACTGTGTGGTGCTGCCATGCTGGATTAAGAATCTAAGTGAGGAAAGAAAGATATATGTCCAACAAATTTAAATGACTGGTGGTGAAAGAGGAATTCTCCTCACAGCTATCCTGAAGTTCCAAAATGTGCGTCTAAAATATATTTTTCCTGTTACATTATTAAAGACATTAAAGAAACAAACAGCTCTCATCTTCTGTAATGCAAATGCTTTGGAACAGGGACTCCTAAAGGAAGCAATGTTTATACCGCTTATGACATGCTAACCGGACCATTCTTATATGTAAAAACTCTGTCAATAATGGGTTACAAATAACATTGTTTCAAATGCATAACACAAGCATGGATGTGTAAAGCCTCCAGGGCTGTCCAGAACTGCAGGATGCAGGCTAATAAGGACCACAGTCAAACCTGTAAATGCCAGTCCGATGCTCAATCTCCCACCTGAGAGGAGGTGACAATTAGTGGATTCTCAGAATTTCTTCCATGCGCCAGGATTGTCAGGACAAGGAAAAGGCTTCTTATCAGCCTGAACGATGCCACATGAGGATCTAGGAAGGCTCAGGAATACCAAAGGCCTACCAAGGCTTGGGAACTGTTAAGCTTATATGCATCCAAGCTATGAAGAACATGGCACAAAGGAAGCACACTGACCTCTAAGTCACAGCTTTAACCTCTCTTCACTGCAGTCTTTAATATTACAATATTTCTTATCGTTAGTATGCTTGTGGTCTCTCCCTGAGTGAAAATTCTCAAAAAGCAGAGTATTGTCTCTGTACACATTTGTACTTTATCTTTCACAAATCTAACATTGATTTGTTGGAAGTTAGTGAATTACCAATTTAAGCTAAATCAATATACTTGTCTATATATATGTGTGTGTGAATATATGTGTTTAAATCAATATATGAGTTTGAATTAGAGTAACTAAGTCACATAAAAGTACTGAAGTCTTTAGTTACAACACGGTAACTTCTATAAAGTGGCCATCTTCCAATTTTACAGCTTTCCAGCTACACCAGTTCGAGTCTGGAATACAAAACCAGTTTTATTATCTCTGCATAGGAAGCCTTCCATACAATGAAGCACTGTAAGTAGCTACCACTTGGGGAACTACAAAGTCAATACAGTGCTGTTGAGGAAATACTCCCATGATAAATATATTACTATTATAAAAATGTAGTTAAGTGTATATATCTATATATCTTTATATACATATATATGACAAGAAGTACCTGCTGATATGCTCATTTCGGACTAACTACCATTACATTTAAAATCAAGCTAAAATTCAAGCTCATCTGGAGAATGATAGCACTAAACAATTTTGAAATTCCCTGATATCCACTTCAGTAAACTATACAACAGCTTAGTTCAAAAATTTAAATACAGAGTGCTAAAAACTGCCTTTGCCTTGAAGTCAATTTCACACCTTTAGGTAGGATCAAAAGTAAAATCCAAAAGTAAAAATTCTGAGGAAAAAGATATCCTGCATTGCATTCTTACACTACACAATGATAATTAAAAGGTTAAATTCAGGCATGTTCATACAACTTTGCTACCTATAGCCAGGGTTATGAGAATAATCGTTTGACAAAACTCCAAGAAGGCTACTTGAGAAGAGTCATCACTTCTATGACCTTGACACTGGTTGGTCCCACAACTTCTATACAATTTAGTGATGTGAGAGAACAGATGATGGTGCAATACATAGAAATGGCAGCATTTAAAATTCATAGTAGCGTAAGGCCATTACTTTTCCCACTGGGCCACTTGAACTTTAATAATGTCTGACCTAGTTGGCCAATAAGTTCTAGCAGCAGACAGAGGAAAATTGCCAGTATTAGATACTGTTTGATTTTTCATTTAGAAAGACTTAGAAGTTCCTTTAAGAACACGGCACCAATTTTTCCTGTAGACACCTAATTTTTTGGTGTCCGTTGTAACAGCCAATATATTTTAAAACAACTGCAGACTATGAACAATCTGTATCAGATGTGAAAAAAAAAATGCAGAGGTAAATACAAATTACCAATACAGGCAATGATCACAAAATAATACTATCTCTTCACAGAGATTACACCTTCTTTCACCCACACCACAAAAATCTAACTTTCAACAGCAGTAATACAACTGTAACTCAAAATATGCCATATTCAAATGATTACAAAGTATTTCTGATCAATCTCCCAACACGAAAAGTCAGAATAAGGATGCTATTCCATTTTCATATATATGGTTATGATGAGAAGAGCAACATTATGCTTTTACAGTGGATAAACACTGGAACACAATATGGTTAAAAACAGAGGAACAGAAGAATAACAGTTCCAAATGAAAAGAAATGACTTTTTGGTCTTACTATCTTAGTAAGTAAGTAGTGAAAATAGACAGTAATTTGCCCAAGACACGGTTTTGATATTTTATTTTCTTTCTGGAATTAAACAGCACAGTGCTTGTGGCATGAATGTTTGAAATCTACTTCAATGTCAAACCCACTCTGATGCCTTTTTAATTAAATGCTATTTCACTAATGTTTCAAGTCTCTTCCATGAAAATATAAAACTATTTTGTAAGGTTCAATTTTCAAATGGAAAAATATTTTCAGATGTAATACAAAACCAATATATATTCACAATAAAGGCTTAAAAATACAGTGTCAGTGCTAAAACATGAAATTAAAACTCTCCAATATTCTGACATCAGGCTTCAATGATTATTGAATATTACATGGCAGAAATTGTCTGGTACCCTTTGAGTATCTAGTCAGGGAGTCCACTGACAAAAGAAACTGATAGGAGTCAAATAGGGTTTATCTCCCTTATAGGCCCTGATAATCCCAGTACTTATCCTCCACATCTCCATCTCCTGGTATTCTCAAAAATTCTGCTTTTAAATCTACCATTAAATTTTTTAGAAAATTAAATTAAAAAAGCAACGCTTGAGACTAGCATAAGCAGATGACTTGCTATGTCCTTGACCTCAACTACTCCAAGTTACCTAGCAAGAAGTAAAGTTTCTTAATATCCAGTGAACATATCCCAAAGCAGAGGCATACAGCAGCACACCAGAAACTGAGACAAAAAGGCAAAACATCTGCAAATTACCCACTTCCACTTAACTGCACAACATTCACACTTTCTTGTGATTTACTTCAGTTAAGACTGTATCAAAAATGTTTGCAAGTTCGACGTTTTTATCTTAGGACCACAATCTAAACATCAAACCATCAGACAAAACCGCACAAAACTAGTTGCTATCTGATGTTGGTTGTGCAAAGAAAGATGTTCCTAGAGTGCAACAGCAATGGAGCTCAACAAGCAGTTAAGGCAAAGATACAGCTTTAAACCAGGGGTTTATCCCTTACCTTTCCCATCTGCCCTCCTGATAGGGCCAAAGTCCGTACATTGAAAAAATACTCACTTAGCAGGCACAGTGGAAAGCAATATTTGAAACTGAAAAGCAATATTTGAAATATTTTTTTTTTTGTTCATCTCCCTCATTTTGTTTGGATAATTCTATCATACTGCTTCCCCTTTTGCCCAGGAAAAGAATCAGATCAAGAGAAGTCAAGGTAAATTTTTCAGACTTCAACATCAACTTTACTGGTTGTGGAGAAAGGGGAAAATAATGGTATTTTATAGCTTTTTTCCTTCAAAACTCCATTGTTCTGAACAAACTAGATGTTTAATTTTAGAAAACAATTTTTATGAATGAATGGCAATTGGAAGCTAATTAGACCATTGATTTTACATTAAAAAATTAGCCTGTATGTAAAAAGCATATTTGTGCCAATTTGAAACTAAATAAATCCCTAAACTCCCTTAAACAATTTGCTTCTAAAAATATATAATCAAATTTAGAAAACTATAAACTATATTTAAATTTATTATTTACAAGCAATTAATTACAAAGACAGCCAGGTGGCTTTCATTACATAAATTACTGTTAATGACACTTGCCTCATGCTGCTACTGTATTTAGCATTTGCATGCATCACATGTCAAGCACACACACTGTTGCATAGCTATCTCCAGGGTAAAAAGTGAACACCTTAAGTCAAAAAAGCTTCCAGTTATCCAATCAAAACTGTTAATTTCTTAAGCAAGTCAAGATCTTATTAATGTTTCCAATTCATGACATAATTTAAAAAATATTGAGGCTATAATTTAAAGACTAAAACGTGGATGATCCCAAAGTGATAGCTTTCAGTAAATTCCAGTTTTGGGAATGATACAGATTTAAGGCAAGAGGTGAATCCATTTATAGCTAGTCCTCTTGAGACTTTTAGTCTTAAGCCCTAATCAGTGTTTATCATTTAAAAGTTTACAATTTTAAAGCTATTTATAATTATTTAACAAATCAAAAGGAAAAAAAAAGAGAATAATTCTTATCTACCTACCCAACAGTGCAGTACTTAGTCTTGTATACGTAAGTTATTGTACCATGCATGCAGATATTTACAGTCTACCTTCAGACGCAGCGATATAGCTTACTGTGCCATAGAGGGAATAAATTAATTTAATTCCACTACTTACTTCCTATTGGAAAGATGGGAGAAATGTACAAGCAGGAAATTCAGCTATTCCTTTTTATTAGTGTTCTCCAGCATTCTTTTGTTTAAAAAAGCTCTCTACCTACAACTGGTAGGCAATATGAAGGGAACATCTAACAAGAGCTGATCACAATATTACATTAGTCTATCCTAAAACTTCTCAAGTCCTTTCCACTCCTATCAACAAGATTCTCCTTTCCCTTCCTCCCCTTTCCAGAGGATTTTTTTTGAGTGTTCTTTATATTGCTCTGAAAATGTATACAATGCAATTTCATGCATTTTCCTGCAATGCTGCGGAAAACAGTTGACTTTCCAGAAGGACTCTTACTCCATCCACAAACAGAACCAAATCCTCTCTGATATAAACAGTCAGTAAGACTGACTATATAGAATCACTTTCATTAAACACCAAAATTTGACCAGTTTTGGTAGAATGAGCCCAGAGGTCTTGATAAATAAATGTGGAAGGCAAGGAAGAAGGAAAAATAGTTCAACAAACACTTGTTCTATGTTAAAATAAACTGAAGATGACCTCAACATGCATCAAGTAATATGGCATGATTTACTGACACTTCTTAATTTTTTGTGAGTTATCAAAAACATAATAAAAATACACATCCATATAAGAAAGGAGTTAAATAGACTTCACCGGAATTCAGTGAAATTTGACTGCTATTATGCTCAGGCAAATTTCAAAAAGGCCTCTCATAAAACATCCAACTCTATCCTCTCATATTTGAAGCCTTAATATATTAAAGCAAAGCAGCACAGGCCAGAGAGCCTTCTTCTCCTTCAGATGAATTTTAATTTGTCCTTCACATTTAAGTATCAGCTCTTTGTATGTTCCCTAACTTCTAAGAATGGCAAACTAACAGAACTAGGACATCAGAAAAGAGTGAAAATTGAGAAGGAAGAAAAAATATTCTCAAGTGGGCTGTTAATATTTCTGTATGTTAATCAGTAAATAACAACATATATAACATATATAACATTATATATGACATATTTTCATAAAAGAATGTGTATTCTTACAAAAGTCAAGGAGTCAACTCCACTTTTAACTAAAGGGCATCTGAATATGTTTCCCCATCAATAACGGGGATGTTCAGACCAAGTTTATAGTTTATAGAAACCAAAAGATTCACAGGGAAGAAGGGGGCCAAACAATAAATTAGTACTAATTTGGGGTGGATATCCTTTTTTTTTTCAAAATTCTCTTTTTAAGAGTAAGTAAAAGATCTCTCTATCAACTTTCATTGAGAAGTAAATGAAATTCATTTAGACAGTAAAGCTGCAAGGCCAAAAATGGAAAATATTGCATGAATGTAATTTTTAGCACAACAAATAGGCAAATACTTTTCTTCTTTCTTAACCCCCAAAGTATTTTGTTAATGCACCACTTTCCACTAAACCAACTGCAAACAAATCTTTAACTTAAAGTTATGGCTGTTCATATGTGATCTGTTACCTGGATTTAAAAAAAAAAAAAAAAAAAAAAAGGCAGAAGGCCTCTCTATCCACCTAATCACCATATCAATGACACATGCCACAACAGAGAAGCACTAGTTTATTTGATTGATCATGGTAGATAAACTCCAAATAACAGAGAAATTAACAAATGCTTGACATTTGCTCAACATCCATTATTCTGACACCGCTTTCAGGATTTCAAAGCCTGGGAGTATGCTTAATCAACATTCATATTCCCTAGTGAGCTACAGGCACCATATTGCGCCCCGCCTTACTACTGATGAAAACTGCATATTGGCCATTTCCAAAATGTTCTGGGACTCCACGCAGGGCCCCTTCTCTCCCTTGTTCCTGTTCTGCAGTTTTCTTTTAAACACTTCCAAGACAAAAGCATCTGCCAGTTTTTCTCTCTGGGGATGTATGCAAAATGAACTTAACAGTTTTAAGGCAGGAGAAACCCTCACATCTAAATTCATTCATAGGACAGAAAAGGGTCTAAGAGGCCTCTCTAGGGACAAAACCCTGCTGAAATTTTCCCCGACAACAGTGGGAGCTTTATAAAATCTAAGTCCAGACAATTTCCAATTCAAATGCCCAGCATAGCATGACCTTTGTCAGATCTATGAGCCCTAGATGCACCCACTATTTTTTTATTCTAACCAGCACAGACATTAGACAGGGCACTACTGCTAAGCAGGAGGTTGAATATTTGCATGCTTTTCTATTGTGAAAATGTAACAGTGACAGCACTGTGTCGAATTCTTTTCCCCTTAGAACTTTAACTCCATAGGAGAGGCATAGCTGACAGATGACTCTCCCAACATCTGTGTTATGTACACTGCACAGCTGAGGAACCTTGGATCACTGTCACGGCTTCTCAGAGATGACCTACACCTTTCTTATATCTGCACATGATCAAAAAAGTAAAATAAAAATTTGAAAATGACGTTTTATTAAATGAAAAGTAAATATGGCAAGAAAGATTAACATAATTTAGTCATTAAGCTGTTCACATAGCAGCTCACCATATGTTGTATAAATGTCCTATACAAAATAATTTATCAGACCTGACACGTTGCACATCATATTGTATTATTTAATATGCTTACTAAAATTTCATGGATCAAGCGCCACTTCTGAAAGCACACAGAAAGCCCTAGAAAATATTTCTTCATCTTCCATGATTTATTTTGATTGCCTTTTACAGCTACATGATAAAGTGGAACTTGCAAAATTACGAGGTTACGGTTTACACAGCTATTGCTTCATATACTAAAATGTAACAAATAGCTCCGTGTCTTTATACCATTTTGCTTGCATTTAATATTCAGAAGCACATTAAACTAAGCACGCTGCTTTCCACTGCATATTTTAATAATTTTAACTGGTTATTTCAGTAAACATCCTGATCTACTAATGCAAAGTTCATTGCAAGAGAAAGATATATCCTTGAAAAAGAGACTAAAGAGCTACGAATTACAAAATAAACTAATGTAAATAGTAATACGTGATAGGTGTTGATCACCCCAAATCTGTCTATATAGAAATATATTCATTTCTACATAGTAGCTGAAACATTTGAATAATATTTTTAATAACTGAGATTTAAAATGTTAAAATGGCAAGCATCTATTGTAGATAAATGGACATTATTCTCTACCCAAAAACCTCGAAACCACAAAAATAACAATGTCTGTCACTGGTGAGGTCTGTGTCTAAACAGTAAATTAAAACAAAAAGTGTAAGCAGGAAGCTTGTGGATAATAGTTGTTGGACGACCAATGGAATTTGTTTGGAAAGAAACATTACACACTTAGAGGACACATCAAACAGACAGATATGGCTAAGAAAATATTTAGACTGAAACTATGCATTTATTCCATAAAGGACCATTTCCTTTTTCTCTCTCAGACTAGTGATGTCAAAGGAAAACAATACAAATGAGATAAAAAACGTAGTTCAACTTACTCTTTTTGGTCAATAATTATATTCTCCTGTTCCTAATAAAAGGATAAAGGAAAATACATTCCTGTGTTAGACAACCCATTGCAATGAGGTCATTAAACTTGGTATTTGGAATGGAACTTGCTTGGCCTATTCAACTGGTTAATGCAAATCTTCCTTTTTAAGCTCTATAAGAACCAGAAATACAACTTTATTTTTAACTCGTGTATCCCAAGAAAATGCACTTGGCTAGGAAGACATTGCTCGGCTGTGCTGAAAACTGAAAGACAGCTGCATTGACAACATGCATCTTATATTAATGCTGTAAATGGCTAATGTTTAACAGCCATATTATCTGTAGGAACATACACTCTCTGCCTATTAGTTATTGTACTCTCTACAAGATATAGCCTCAAAGTGCACATCTGCATTCCACAGAAGAGATGCAATAAAGAACTGGATGTTACCAGTATCAATAGAGGACTGATAACAAGTTCAGCCATCTCCTAGCCAACCACAAATAGAAATAGAGATACATGATGTCTTTATTGTTGCCTGGGTTCTCAATTAACAAGGAGGAACATTAATTCAGTCACAGGAGTGAGTATTACCTCCATTCTGGTCATAGTTTTTATGTTGTCTTTGAAACAGTTCCAGACAAGCTGCATTACTAAAACGCTACCTTTGTTATCACATGGGTCTTACTCAAAGGAATATTTTACAACATTTTGCTTTCTGTGAAAGAATAATGTGTGCTATCTTAGCACATTTTTATTCAGTGTTAAAGTTTCTGAAGGTATATGGGAATCCAGGCCACCAAATGCTTCCAAGACCTTGCAGGCCTAAATACAAATATGCAAATAGAGGAGAATCACCCAAACAATAAAGTCCTCTTCAGCACTACATCCTGACCTGAAGCCATTTTGCGAACTTGCTTAAACATTCTGTGCAGACAAGAAGGGTAAAGCAGGGAACTGAAGTTCAAGAATTCTCCAGCCTAAAGCAATGAGACTGTTACTATCAATCAGGCTACTGCATATCCTGATGTGTGAACTGGAAGGCATAATATATCTCATTCATATCACTATCATACTCAAAATGTTATAGACATAAGAATTAAAAAAAGTTCAAAAAGAAATCATAAGAGAAATAAAAATGCTTTAGTAGCTTACAAAACAGAAGTTTTCATCCGAAGTTGTTCACAAAGCAGAATGTTTTTCCCCAAACAGGTGCAGGTTCCTGTTCGGCAAATTTAAGTCTGCTGACAAGAAGTTCATTTACTTTGAATTCTTCATTTGAAATCTATGGACAACAAAGGCTCCATGAGATACAAGCTGAAAACTAATGACAGAGCATGCCTATGGGAGTTTGAAATCTACATGTATGGTACCAACTAGTCAAACAAACAAATGAACAAGGCTTTTAACCATCACCCGATCAGAAGAACACAGAACAGTATTTTTCCACTCATAGTTCAGTGTTGTTGGTTTTTCTTGGAAACAATATTCTATCTGGTTTATCTTAGAAGACAATTTTAGCAGATCAGTTTCTGTATTCCATATTTTTACAGAAATTAATTCTTAGCATTATTTCACTCAGTTTTGAAGTGTAATACAAGTTTCTGAGACTTTCACATTGTAAATGGATGTTACTTTCACCAGGAACTTAAAGGAATAAACAATTAAAAGATTGCTCTCATAGAAGCATATATGTTATTTTATTAAGTGATGCGAAAAGCCATAAGGGGCATATATCAGCACTAAAATGGTTGTAGTCATTAATTTAAGTAATAAATCAGAGGTCCTGACAACAATGACAGCAAACAGATGCTAACAAGAAAATGTATTATTTAATATTGTCATGTGTTATAAAAATGTAAGCGTTTAGGACACATCTTAAATTTTTATAATAATATGCATTTAATACATTACTGTTTTGACACATACAAGAATCAAATTTATAGGTCTCATTCAACACCTGCTTTCTCTTCTGTGAACACAGAATGGATTCCTGAGGGAGAAAAAGCTCAAGAAGTAAATGTTCCAGATAGATGTGTCCAACAAAATCGAGTTGTTTGTCTTGCTGTCTTGAAGTAAATATCATAAGCACTGAATCTCGTTAGGAAATACAAACCAACATATTTGCCTTTATGTAAACAGATGTTTTCCCTGAAAGTTCACAGGAAAATCAAACAAAACCATGAAGTTTATCTATATGTATGGACAGCAAAAGATCTTATCATTTGCTATGAAGTTAAAAAATAATTCTGTACAATCCTTACATGCAGAATGTCAATACTGAATAACTGTCAATGAGTCTGGTAAGTTATAAAAATAGCAGTTTTATTTTCCATTCTGTCTTGTCATTTTTTTCTTATATCACTTTACATAATACTATGGAATGCTATAATTATTTTAACCAACTGCATCACTCTCAAAAATGCTGAAACCAAAACAAAATCTATGTTAGCTATTAAAAACTTATATATTCCATTCCGTGCATTCACAGCCACCCTCCTCTCTGGACTCTGAAAGCCAGACACAGCGATCATCTGATTCAAACACTAACATATGAAAGTGTAGGAAATTTTTGGCAAGCCCAGCCATGCAAAACAGAACCCCTGTGCAAACACCTTTCCAAGCACTGCATCTCTGCTGCTGTACAGCCTGCTGCATTAGGTCCCTCTGCAGGAGGGTCAATTGTTTCTAAGATAATCCCTGCTTTTTCCAAACATTTTTGTTTTGCTTTAAGGAAACTATTTAGATAGTAACACACCTGTTTCATTCTGATTTTCAATCAACTCCTCCAGTTATCAGCACAGTTCCTTTCTTGGAAGTGCTTCACTCAATGCTTTAAAACACTCGAGGAAGCAGTGATCAGAGTATGAAAACTAAATTTTCTTCATTAAATCTACTGAAGCAGATATTAAAAATGCATTTAATATACTGGGGATGGCTGGTGGGCATCACTGACTGTGACAGGCCAGTTACTGATGAGCTGCTGTCAGACGGCCTTCTCAGCAGGGATCTGTGTCTAAGGCTGCTGAAGGACAGCAATATCTTCCCTTGTGTGTAAGCTCTATTCATCTCCCAAGTATTTACTAAATCACAGACCTCTGCACACAAACCCAGTGTTTCGGCGCATGCTAACAAATGATGGATGGCCTAGTCAATTCGTTATGTCCTGAAAGCGTGATTTCCTGCCATTCCAATCATCAAACCTCTAGAGCCTTCAGAGTTGATCAGTCCTGGAGAATATATTTTGCAGGCTCTATTAAAGGAGTAGAGGTTCTTTCCATTAGTCTCAAACTTTTTTTTCCCCTGGCTGATTTAAAGAGAACTCCCTCCTTCCCACAGCACCACTGCTACCACTCTTCCATGTGTATTTAGCAAATGTACCTTTAGTATGTTAGTAAAATAGCACTCCTGTAACACCAGCTAGTTAAAAAGACAGATTTTGTTTGTGACTACTATAAAACATGACAATCTTTTATTTAAATTCACCTATACGTCTTTATTAAGTAACCTTGACAACCCCCAAAACATTTTGTAACTTAGCTTTTTTGATCAAATACCTTTTGCAGAAATGGAGTGCTCAAAAGGACCCGTTTTCTTTGTATTTGCCTAGTGAAACATATCAGAGCTCTCTTAATTGTGTTCCTCTTAAAAGCATAAGACACTTAGGAATAAACTTCCGATGTTCAAAAGATGGGTTAGCTGTCAAAGAAACAAAGCTTCTAGATTTCACCCTTTTCATAGCAAGGCAATATACTTGACAGTCTTTCTTCTACACGCTAGAGGAGAAATTTTATTTACCTATTCAGTGATCTATAAGAGCACAATATTCATACCTCACACCTCTCATTCTGAAGCACTGAGCTTCAAGTGAAATAGTCCACAGCTGCTGAAGAGTTAGCTGTCTACAATATCGCACAGTTTTTGAAGGTTGTATAATAGATATGGGTAAACTTTAGGTAATCAAGCATTTGGTTACTCTGAAGTGCAAAGACCTTGGATTTCTTTGCTTGCTAGGTGTGATCCAGCCATAGCCAGTACAAACCAATATACATTGCCCTACCATTCACCTCAACCTTGACCTGGAGATTAAACTCACTTTTATTGCACACAAAGGTCATCTGTGTTAGGTCAAAATTCAAAGTCCCTTGTCAGCTAACGTTGATATATTCCAACCTTTCCTACTCTAATGCATCAAATTTTTCATGGTGAGGTCATATTCAGCAGTGTATTCAGCAATTTATCGTGCCATTGTAATATAGCCCAGAATATGATTGTCCAAAAAACAACGCATGAATAAAATATTTTCCATTCCAATGTAACAAATCCCCTCCGCTCATAAAACTCAAGCCTAGACTTGTTTGATGGCTTCAGAAGAACAATACAGTATGGAGTTGTTTCTGAAATACAATCAAGAGTTACCATTTTTATCATAATATTCCTTAAATACAAGCAACATGAATATAATGGTATACTAAAATCCACAAGTCAATTAAGATGCACATATGGTCAATGTTAAAACTTCCACTTCATCCTTCCTTAACAACCACCATAATCTTGCCTGTAAATCTACAGACATCCGTTGGTCTGACGACACCAAGCTTGCTTTAGAATGTAATACTCAGAAAAACCTGTGCCACAAGACTTATATTCCTGTCCTACTGGTGATTATCACATCCATGGAATCTGTGAAGTGTAAAAAAGTACAACCAAATTAAATCACACAGTACAACCAAAAAAGTACAACCAAATTAGAGCAACACAGTAGTGTACACTGTGACCAAGATGACTTACAGCTTTGACATATAATAGAGTTTTCTTTCTTTGCCTTTCTTTTTATCTTTTTCTGCTCTTTTTTGTTTTCTTTTCCTTTTTACTCCGTCTTTTTTCTCCCTTTTATTTCTTTTCTCTTGCATTTTATATCTTTTCCCTCTTATTTACATTTTTCTTTTTTCTCTTTTTCTTTTCTCCCTGTTGCTTTTCTCTTTTTTCTCTGTAATTTTCTGTTTCTTTTTTCTCTCTCTTTCTATTTCTTTCTTTTCTTCTGTATTAAACAAGAGCACTTAACACACAGATCCAACAGACTCAGAATGCATTTTCAAATTATAGGGAACTAATTTCCACGTCTGCTTTAAAAGGCCCCCTCCAATCATTGTCTTTCACCATCAAATCTTCAAAGGATTTAGGATTGGCTTCTAAGTGGTTTGTATAAATTCCTCAAGGCCAAAAAAGGTTTCCCTTTACTCAGCAAAATGAATTTCACAAGTGTAGTAAGTCCTGTTCTTGGGATTTTTTTTTATAAAATGAACTGTACTCCCATATGGTAGCACTTCGCATACTGGAAGGGGAAAACATTAAGAGGGAAGAAAGAGATTTATCAGTACTCAAAAACTCAGAAAGTATTTCAAGAAAATTCAAGATTAACAGTTAAAATAGCTTTAAATTTTGCTGGGATGGACGACATATGCGGGGATGCTTGTAAGGAAGAAGATGGTTACACTCACAAAAACTGCAGAAAAACGACAATGAACGTCCCTCAAAATTAACTTTCATGCTGATACACACTTATATAACATCTATTTTTCTGTTAATAGGTGCAAACAATGCAAAAAACCCCTTTCCATCTCTTTCCAAACAAATCTGGAAAGTCCTAAAAACCTAGTACTTACATGTGCCAATGTAAGTTTTCTGTCTAAATTTTGTCTGTTGGTATTAGAGAGCTACAAAAGTAAGCAAAACTATATTTTCCATTCTACTCTGAAAGCTCCCACTGCTACCAGTTGCTAACTTTAAGTAAGTATCTTATGTTTAATTTAATGAATAATGAAAAAGACAAAGTTTTTCTGAGTTTGTTTTGCTGATTTTGTTAATTTCTATCACACAATACTTCATACTACAGGAGAGGATTGGTATTCTTCCTATTTAGGATCATAGCATAAGCAAACAGTTTTTTAGCAAGTCATACCAAATCCAACCAGTTACAAATTCTTTAAGGCTTGTTCACTGACATTTAACTGAAAAGAGAAACCTGTATTGCCCACTATCAGCCCTATCAAAGCTGTAATATAGATTTCCTACCAAGGGTTCAAATAGCAAGAACATCTTTCCAAAGGGAACAATATCAGTTTAGAGCTCACATAACTACTTTGTACAGTAAATTTTTATTTTGTTTTAGGATTATTTTGAATATGCTACAATTCATTGTAGGACACTTCCTGAAACTTGTATACTACTAATTTTCTTTTCAAATAACGAGCCAAGACCTCTTTCTCATCTCTTATCATCCATCTGCTTACCTGTGAGGTTAACTGCAGCTTCAAGTACACAACAAAGTTAAAATCATACTAGGTTTTTGCTACATAGAATAGACAAAAACAAACAGTAATGTAAAACAGTCTAACATAAAAGAAGAAATTGCAAAACTAAAAATTCTGTTTCATTGATGCTCTCGTTATATCCTCCACAATATTCAAACACAGTACCCAGTGCAAAGGACTTGCCACTTCAAAACAGAGAGGGTGGGAATATATCATCTCCCATTTACCATCTCCCTCCAAGTCTCTCTGCACCTCCTGCTAATGTCTGGTTTCTTTTCTCTCATGAGCTGGTCAAGTGAACCTGATAAGGTGGTTTATATAGGCAGAGCATGAATTTATTTTGTTGTTAAGTAGTGAGAATATGGAAAAAAAGAGGAAGCTTAAAATGTGCCTTTAATTTTTTTTTTTGTGAAGTAAGTTTGTAGCACTCAAAGTCAACTTTCTAAATGAGATTTGCTATATCAGTGCTTGCAGAGTAAAGAAAAATGGCCTAGTTCCCCTACATT
This sequence comes from Chiroxiphia lanceolata, assembly GCF_009829145.1. Taxonomy (NCBI): domain Eukaryota; kingdom Metazoa; phylum Chordata; class Aves; order Passeriformes; family Pipridae; genus Chiroxiphia; species Chiroxiphia lanceolata. The sequence goes on from NC_045642.1 coordinate 34,124,160, forward strand.
TCAAAATAATTAATCGACTATTCAGAAGAGCAGGGAGAGCGGGAGCAGACACAAGAATCATGTTGGGTTTGCTATGACAAGAGCCTTTCCGGGCAGAAGAGAGTGCAACTGAATTGTTACACAGCAGTAGGTTGCCTGCTCATAGATACAAACTCCCTGTCTAATAATCCTGTGCTTGAGTCCTGAGCCTAGAGCTATGAGAGCCATGAAGACACCCATCTGGCCCCTGCTCACAAGTTTCACTGCCAGTCCTCCTTCCTGGGTAACAGCAGGTCCAAGCAGCACCAGAGCAGAGCACAGAGAATTCTCCTTCCACCTCAACTCAATTTGCAGGCTGGAGAATACAGAAATGGAAAAAAAAAAAAAAAAGTGGGCGGGATGAAAGAGAGAAGCAGTTCTACCTTCCTGTTTCCCACCACAACCATTATGGGCTCAGCAGTACTGCTTGATAATCTAAGTAACTGCACAAAGGCAGAATAAAATTATTCACAAAAAGCAGTATATTTCCTGGTCAATAAAACTGGTTTGAAGAGGAAAATCAGAGGCTTATCCACCCCCAACTCTAAAAAACAAAACTAGAGGCAACAATGACAGTGGATAAGAGGAAGAAAAAAGCAGCTGGTAAAAGAAATAACTCTGATACCACACATTTAAACTTCTTTAGGGCCTTAGTTTCAGTATGAATCATCACTGAGAAAGTGATAAAAATGAACACATAATAGATTGTTTTTTCCAATTTACAATGTAAGACATTACTGTGCAGATACATTTTTATTAAATGAAAAACCTTGCTGAGATGCTTTCCAGGCCTGGTGTCATTTAATAAAGCATTTAATAATCATTAATTTGGAGAAAGAGGAAGACAATTACTGAAAATGTATGTAAAACTGAAGTGATACTATGTAATGAAGAAGAGAGGTCACAAATGTAGAGGAACGTGCACCTCTTGATATGCTCCGGGAATGACTGTGTGCATTACAATAATCAAACAGGAAGTTGCATACATTAAAACCAAATATCCATATTCAAATATCAAGTATATCAGTATGAAGCTGTGCATCATCTTTTCCACTTGCTTACTGGAAAAATGAAGCAGAAGGAAAAAAAAAATACTTCTCTTACATTTATGCCAGGTTCCCTTACCTTTCTGCTGTAAAAAAAGCTCTTCCTGATCATATGGAAGTAAGTTTTCACAGAAGGGACACAAACAGGACAGTACTTCTTTGAATAGATTCACAGAAGAAAAGTGAAGAACTGCACACAGCAGCTGACAAAAGTTCTAATACTTTGAAAATCTCTGTAACAGTTTGCACTCAAACAGGCTCAGAAACTAATGTCTCTCTTACAGGAACACAAGTGAAGGTACCTAAAGGAAAGTTAGGCTGGAGGCACCAACTTAGTTTAACAACTTGAAGAAAAGAAGATAAACAATACAGGACTACACAAATTGTGCTATGGAAGAATATAGCACTTCTAAATGCACTGAAATACATTTCACAATAGTTCAATAAAAGAACTTGAAAAGCATATAGATTTTGGAATCACTAAGAGATGCTCAGGGCTACTGAGACAACTTGAACCATAAGAAAGTTTGTGGAATCTCCAATTCAAGCACAATCTAGTGTTAGAAACTCAAACGCTCAGAACAGAACTAAACCAGAAAAAAACTCACATAAAAAAAATCTGCCAAGATAGTATCATAATGAATAGGGTCAGCAAAGCTTTCACCCTTAGAAAACTTGGTAGACATCACAGGAAGATTCAATCAAGGAAACTGTAATATTCAATCAGAATTGATACAAAGAAGAGCAGCAAAATATGTAAAAGGTGTATATATATGGGAAGGGTCCAGTCATCTGTCAATCATGTTCTACTGGTAAGAAGCTTTAGAAAAAGTTTCTGAGAGAAACAATATATTCTTCCATATACAGAAGAATTGAAACAACTAAAACAGGAACTAAACAGCAAACAACTAAACCGAAGTACTACAATATCAGTTTGGGTATGAACCCTTAGAAGCTGGACTTTTCAGGATAAGTTAAAATAGTCTTTGAATACAGGTAAAAGTTTAAAGGTCTAACTTACATCTTGTCACTATAAATAGTTAGGGCTGAAGTGATTCTTATCTACAGGATTCTACTTGCAGGCAGCTCTAACTACCATTTAAGATATAAACACACACTGAATATAAAGAGATTGTAACTTTCTCAGAACATTTCCTGCAATACCCTACATCTCCTATAACCAGCCCTACAACGGATAATTCAATTTAGACATTAGGTCTCAGTGAGAGGAACAGTATCTCAGAAGAACACGAGTGCATAGCTGAAAAGAAAGCAGAAGAATAAAATACAAAAGTAACAGAGAAAACTACAAATATTAACAAGTAGATAAATTCAGGTGAGAAACAAAGAAGAAAAAGTGGTACACTTCAGAAAAGCACTGAACATAAAGAATGTGTTAAAAAGATCAAAGGAACTACAGATCAGTGATTCAATATTGGCAGAGATTTATTGTGCTTAGTACTCAGAATTACATTTTGATAATCCTCAGGTCATCCAAATATCCTGCTGTTAAACATGAACCTGTTAGAAGACAACTGCTAAGCATGTAACAAATACCTTAAGAATAAAGAAATGAATAATACTTTGGTAATTGCCAGGCATGGAATACAAAGCACTGCACTAACAGAAAAAGAACAGCAACTTGATTCCCAAGTTTTTGCAAAATAACTGGATTTTAAGCCAAGTAAACTAAATCCACGTTGACTGTAATGTTACAGAGTTGTAAAAAAAAATGTCCCAATGCTTGTATAAACAGTATGAGAAGCAGTCTAATTTTGACTTTTTGACATTAATAAGTCACATGGCAATGCTCTTTTGAAGTAGTAATCTCACCTGCTGAAGTAGTTCAACAACAGTAAAGCAAAAACTACCCTGTTAAAAGATTATTTAGATTCACAGGTCAGGTTGGCAGCCACCACACAGCATACCTATATACTGAATTGTGGCAATTGTTTTATGGAAATTACAACTTATTCTTAGGGGCAAATTGCAGAACAAGAACAGGCCCTTTCACAAAGTGTGAAAGATACTTTATACAAATAAGGAGCATTAACTTTGAGACTTCAGGAAACACAACAACCAAGGGAGGAACCAAGAGATAAGACAGTATTAGAAAAAAACCTGAACAGATAAATGCAGAAATTCAAAGACTCTCAAGATCTATGAGGCAGCAGAAACCAGAAATATTTGAAAACTGTCAATTTATGTATTGCATTACCAGTGGAATACTGATCCTTCCCGGGAAAAGATTGAAAGTGCAAGGTGAAAGCAGCTATAATGGATGTTAGTACTTTCCAGTTGGAATCGGCAACTGTTACCATATAATAATGACAAACTGGCTATGGACACCTTCATCACACTGCAAGTACCATGACAGATTCTGGAATATTTTCTTAAAAAGACTGAATTAGAAAGTTGAGGTGGGTGGGGGGTTTGCTTGTTTGATTCTAGCTTTCATAAAGAAAAAAAAGCAGCCAAAAAGTCCAATCAGACTCTTCTCATTCCAGAAGAGAACGATAAAGGTTCTAGATTATAAGAAAATTACTTCACAGTTATAAAACACATCACTGAAAAAGCCTCCCCTTTAAGACGGCACACAAGTTTACAAATCTCTGCAGCTGGCCTCTTTTACAAGGCAACAGTTACAGAGAATGCCTGTTCTACACATTATAACACGTATCTATTTTAATACACCTCCCTTGCTGCTAAGGCAGGCAGTGACCTTGGAAAGTATTATTTATCTTCTGCATCTGTCCTGCTATGAGAAATAAAGAAAGAGACAACAAAGAAATACCACTTCCTGAACCATTCACAGAAAGGACATACGTAGACCTCAAAATACACTTAAGACAGGCATTTTTGAAAAAGCTATCAATTAATTCATCACTCAAACAGAAGATTTTAGCCTTCTGCCAGGATGGGCAAGCAAAATTCAGGAGAGGCCTATAAGAATTCAAAAGAGGGCATTTTCATAACATAATGTGAATAACAAGAAACAGTGTGCTAAGCCAGCTAATTATGGAAGCAACTACTATAGCTAATCTCTGCTTTCAGTGTTCACCACACCAGCTGCTTTACAAAAAAAAATGTTATTTTGTTCCTAACTAACCCTGACCCTGTTAGAGCCTGGTGCTAATAACACCAAGGTTGTGAGCTCAATCCCCATACGGGCCATTCACTTAAGAGCTGGACTTGATGATCCTTGTGGGTCCCTTCCAACTCAGAATATTCTGTGATTGCGTGATCTTACAGTGTTAGTTGCACATAGTTTTTCAGGAGTCATCAAGTTCTGAAACAAAGGACTCAACAGATCTTTTGCAGTATCAAATGTATGGACTGGGAAGTAAAACGTATCAGAAAGGCCTGGTCTTTTTCTGACAAACTCGTTTTCCCTATTACAGACCCTCATGTGCTTAGGGATCTGTCTTGGCAGCAGAAACCAAGAAACCAAGCAGAAACCAAACGAACCCAAAGTCTAACCTTTTTTCAAGACAGCTTTATAAGGAGACTAGAAAAAGAGAACATGTGCATGCATATGTGTAATGCCTGCATGCACACACAAATATACATAAACACTTATTCCTAATTTCATTAGTACCAAAGTGGTAAAGCCAAATCTAAGTTCTTTAGACATATGCTGTCACAGTAACATGGTTTCCAAGTTGCAGAAGTACTGTGCAAGGTGAGCTGGGTTCCCAACAATGCAACTCTATGCACTCCCTAAACCAACCACATTTTTTTACAATCACTTGTTCTCTATAACAGGGCTATTCCCTCAGCTTGATTTTTAACTACATTACACACTTTCCTGAAAATGAAAAGATTTCACTGGACAACTGCAAAGCCTAAGTTGGTGTCGGTTCCTCATCCACTTACTCTAAGTTGCAGTGTCAGTTTCTTCTGCCACACTTGCAATAAGGCCAGCAAGGCTCATTCAGGAAGCCTGTGAATGATTTTTTATTTTACTTATTTCTCTCTCGTGAAAATAAGCATAGCACCTAAACCCCTACATTTTTCTGTATTATTTCTGGTGATTTTAGAGACAGCACCACTCTTTTCCCGGCAAAACCCATTTTGCTTTCCTTTCCAATTCCTTCTCCCAAACCTGAAAACAAACGTGAAAAGCCTTGCAACCTCCCTTAAAACTCTCTTGTTGATAGTAAGCAAATTCTGGCAATGAAATTGGTGCATAGAGCACATCCTGTCACGTGCACCTTTCCATGCTAGCCTACGGTCATTTGCAAATGCTTTTGACAATTCTGAACACTCCGGCATGGAAGCAGATGAATGGCCGTATGTCACAAGATGACCCCTTTTCCAGCCTTCAACTGCAAAGTAGCAACAGGTAGTGAATTATGGGTCCAGAAAGCCCCTTCTGGCTAAGTAAAAGGGGCAGTGTTATTGCAAGATGCGTTCCACCCTTGGCCTCAGCCACGGAGTTACGGCCCGAGCCTTAAGGCTTCATTCACATCAGAAGACCTACTTGGTGTTTAAGGGCCTCGTGAAGGGACGCGAAAGCTTTCACTTGGACGTATGGCAGGGTCGGGGGAGAAGCTTGCTTTATTTTGTGCCAACTCCTCAGGTCACGGTGGGTGAGCAGTACCCTGCTCCCAGCGGCAGCTTCAGCGAGCTGTCGCTTGCCGTCGACGACCGTGTGCGTGTCCTGGTGATTTTGTACGGTGTGGGGCCAGAACTGGGGCACCGGGTGGGGCTGGCGGAGCGGCCCCCGTGGCCCCTCGCCCGCCAGCAGCCAGCTCGCAGGCCGCCGCCGAGGTCCCGCGCCGAAGGGCGGGAAGCACTTACCTAGGGAACTTCTCCTTCAGCTTCCTCAGGCTCTGTCGGGTGGGCTGCACGTGCCCCAGGAACTGGGCTATCTCATCGTACTGGGCTTTGCTCAGCTTCATGCCTCGCACCGCCGGGGCTGCGCGGAGGCGGCGGGAGAGACGCGGGGCGCGGTCTGTGCCGCCCCAGCCCCGCGGCCGCACCGGGCGGCGAGAGGCAGAAGGCCAATGATGGCGGGGCGGGGAATCGCGACAACCCCCGGGCGCCCTTTGCGACGAGCCCGGAGCCGAAGCAGCCACGGGCGGCCGCTTCCTGCAGCTCCGCCCCGCGGCCCCTCCGGGGCGGTGCGAAGGGGGCGGTGCGAGCGGCCATCCCACGCCGCTCGGCTCTGCGCAGCCGCCCCGGCGGGCGGGCGGTGTGTGGCTCACGGTCGGGCGGGCCACCCTGCCCCGGCGGGAGCGGCGCTGGGTGGGGCGGTGCACAGAGGCAGTGGGGTCCGAGGCGGATGGCTGAGGATGTGCCAGCTTTGGTGCCCCGCAAGCCGCTCCTACAAGCCGCTGTGGCGCCGGCGAGGGCAGAAGGAGCTGGCGGGGTGGCGCTGGTGCGGCCCCGGCGGCGGGCAGAGGGGGCCGAGGTCCGCTGGGGCGGTTGCCCCCTTCACGGGGCTTCTCGTGTGGGGGAGCGCCCTTGCGGGTAGAAGCTATATTATGGCTTGAAGTACAATTTTCGAGGCCCTTTCCAAAAGTCACGCTGGAAGGACTGTTTCTTGCTATTTAAGGGAAAAATAAGTGCTGTAGTAGCGGGGCTGCAGATGCGGATAGGACCTGCAGCCTTCCACATAAACACAGTGAAGGATCCCGCTAAATTTTAGGAGAAAACCGTCCAAGTTTGTGCGTGGATTTACTTCAAAGTTTGTTAGGACTCAAACTTAAGCAAGCAATATAGAATATCATTTAACTGGTAGTAAATACGTTGCAAGTTTCTGTGCTGGGCATTTTTAATAGCTGTTACAACTTCAAAGATAATAGGTGTGTACTTCTGTAAAGACCAGAGGTTACAGAAGAGAACTGACCGTGCATGTGACTGAGAAATAGAAATACTCCCTTTGATTTCTGTTTAATTGCATTCGTGAACTATATACAGGCTACTGGAGTCCTAACCTTGAGGTTTCAGGCACTTAAAAATATGGATTAAGAGCAGATTTTTTTTATTATTATTTTTAAATTTTAGATTTTTTTCACTTGCTTTCTCTTTTGCAAGCTATAGTATCACATTTTGAGTATTTTTCTACATCTTAGCCAGAAACTTTGCAAAGTTTCTTGCAAGAGTATAAGACTTGGAATGTCAAGGAAGAGCGAGTATCACAGGTATATCAGCAGGGTCAGTCATTTAGGAATATTTGTATGAGTGGTTTCTTATTGATTGAGAATGCCCAAAGAACCCTCTTATCACTTGATCCTCCCTGAATTTTAGTGAGTTTGGTTTGGAAGTAGAAGCCTTCCTGGAACAGCTGTTTCTGGTAATATAGTCTAAATATAAATGTTTGAAACTCATCAGTTACCTCGGAGTATAAGAAAATATAGTGAAGGTGAGCCGAATTAGAGATTCCGTTCCTTACTGCAAGACCAAAAAATAATATGTGAAATTGAAAAAAGAGCATTCTTTTAAGGATTGTTATTTAACGTAAAGATATTTTGTTTTCTTTAGCTCTATCAAAGAGTAGAGTAGGAGATAGGTGTATTTGAGAGGGAAGGGGGTGTTCCTTTCAATTTAGTATCAACTTTAAAGGCCCATAAAGATATAATTTTCTTGAAACATAGAAAAGATAATTTTTCTCTATCTTTCCAAACGTGATAATTATGTTTTTTCTTTTGAAATAGATTTAAAAGAAAATAATTAAATGGTCTTTCACTACCACTACTATTACTCCTTTAGAAACAATCAATAGTGCTTCTTAAAAAAAACCCCACAAAACAGCAAACAAAATTTTTCTGTCTTCATTGAGGGCTAATTTCCAGTAAAGGTGTTTTTAAAAACTTTAATGTTACTATCTATAACTACTGTCTCTGTTCATTTCACTTATTCACTACTACATGTTCTTGATTTTTATTTTTTTTAATAAATCAAACGACACATCAGTCTACAACGCACAGGAGTGAAATAGGTTAGAACTGCAGTATGAAGCTGTCAGTCTGTGGACCAAACTACAAACATCTGATATACGTATTATGTATATATTGGGTATATTTTGTAGTGTCTCCTACTGCATCAAGGTTTTGGAGATTTCAAAAATGTTTTTTAAAAAAGCGAATAACCTAACATGAAGGTTCACTGAAACAGAGAGGAGCTAATATCATGCTGTTGTAAGGAGGTAACACCCCTCAGATGTGAACTGCTGCAGAGTAGCATTTTGCATGTTGCAGTGCAAAATATACCTGAGAAGTTCTGTATGCAAAGTATAAGCCACTCTTTACCTAAATTAATTAATACAGAACTATTCCAATGAAACATTCCAAAAATCCAGTGAGAGAAAAATGAGATATTGCTAGCAGAAAGAGTCCATTAAATACTTCTTTCCAGCAATTAAACTGCCTTTCCAGTTTTACTATATCAAACAAACATCAGACTGTGTAATTAAGCTGTGGACATCTATACAGTAAGATGTTGTAGATGGTGGAAGTTTGCATAAATTCAGTAAGCAACTGGATGAAATATCTAAGAAAAATAAAAGGCATGAAAAACTTAAATTTATATTTGGCTCAGGGAGACTGAGAGCTGCAAATGGTTGCATTCTGGGGGAACATTCTCAGGAAGTAGTTACTGTATGCTTGCTTTGGTTTTAAATGCTTTCCATGGTATCTGCCTGAGGCAGCTGCTCTTGATTTTTGCCTTGAGGTTGGTTTCCAGTCCCTCTATTATATAAACAAAGTTTCCTTCCAAGAAGGACAGTAGACTAAAGAGAAAACACTATGGGAAAATCAAACAATTGGGAATGACAAATGAGGGGGAGGAAAAACAAGAAGACATGTAACTTATTGGAGGAAAATAAAGACAGGGAGACAGAGCGAAACACCTGGCAGAGGACTTCAGTAATGACCATCCTTCCTTGTAGGTAGTCCTGGGCAAATTTTGTGTAGGATAGTAGGTCATGGACTCTAGGCCCATTGTTTTTTTGTTTTGCTTTAGTTGGTAGTGTATGATATTAGTATGTGTCTTCTGTTACTTTAAGATGGTTGCATAGTGTGATTTACAGCCAAGTTTAAATACCATTAATTCTCCACAGAGCTTAAAACCACTGTGTTTTGAGAATAGGTGATTATAGTATGATATTATGAGGAATCAATTCATGCACAAAGTGCGAATTTTTATGACGATTTATCTGATTTTTATGACGTTACATACCGATATCTTTTTCCTTTATCACCCATTTCTTCGTAGGCAAAATCTCCGGTCCATGTTCCTTTCTGTAACAAAATTAATACAAAGACTGCTAGAACACATATATATTTTCCAATCTATTGATTGTAGATGCTAGTGTTGGGAACTACACTAAAACTAGAATCTCATCTGCAACTGATTGGAGTGCTAGTTACAATTCTCTAATGCTTTTAATATTCCCACTTCATTCAGCTTGGTGCACATGCTTCTAAAAATATTTTTCATCTGTTTTCATCTATTTTGTGTGAGGTTTTTTGTTGTGAAATTAAGTTCTTCTTATTTGACATTTTGGTATTGAAAGAAAAACTTGAACATGCTTCCACTTAAATTGGTAGCGACTGTATGTGTAATGGGTCTAATAAACACCTCCACAGGATACAGTTGTTACCTCATAAACAAGGAGAACCCTCAATTGATGATCTAATTTATATCCATAAGTTTTAATGTACTTTCTGAAAGTGATTGTATTGTGAAACAAACCATGATATCTTCAGTATGTAGTAAACAAACAAAAAAGAAGCAGTTGGTGTATGCATCACTGTTAAAACATTAACTGTTTTGCCAATTCACAAGATGATAAGTCACCTTAAGATATTTTTCCCTAAAATACCACAATGTGAAGAACATGACAGCAATAGAATGATTATACATAGCAGAATACCGATTAAAAAAGGAGGTAATTGTTTTCCTTCTGTGCCTTCATATTTGTTCTTCATAATTACAGAAGTCATTGAAACAAATTAATCTAGTTTTATATAATATTATTATGCCAGATATGTTTCTTTAAAATATGTATTTGCTTGTTGAAGTGCTTAAAAAAAGAAAGAAAAGAAAGATCATTGCTACAGTATATTGAGACCATTGCTCTATACACATGGAGCCTGATCTAGGGTCAATAGAAAGTCTATCACTTTTAATGGACGTGGGCCACTTTTATGATTCTAAGCTGCATGTTTATATATTTTCTCTAGCAAGACCTAAAAGATTTTTTTTAAATTATGAGTTATTTAAAAATCAGTTTCTATAACTGACATGGCAACATACCTGAAGTGTTCTTACTCTTACCCTGCCACCTGACTCCACTTTAGTTCGACACGATGAAATTTTTGGAATTTAGATTTGCCTATTTAAGCTCTCAGTAGGCAGATTCAGAAACCTATATGGAAATACCTCTCTGGTTTCAAATTCAATTATTTAAAGTTAATTTGCCTTCTTTTGTCTATCTGTGTTAAAATATCATTAACTACCACATACTGCTTTTTCCCCAAAGGATTTCAGCTTTATTCAGTGTATGGAAGAAAACCTGTAGTCGTGTGATGAATTAAATGCTTTTCTGAAGGACTTCTACTTTATTTGTTGCAGAGTTTGGTATATGTACTAGGTGAATGAAGCAGGAACTATGGAAAGAAAATTTAAGTGTAAAGATAATTGGACTGCTGTCCCGTGAATATGGATTCTCTCCTTCTATGAACTTTTTTTGTGAGCTTAGAAATCATTTGATGGAATTTTCCTTCCATGTGGCTTTTTTTTGACACAACATGCATGTTACTCTGTTCCAGCCGTCTAATTTAATTACATTGGTGCCATTAGCTGTTGGCTAAAGAGATCATCCCAATCTGCTCCGGCCAGTTTCAAAGCTGTGAACTTGAAGGACTGCTACTGCTGATTGTGTGCATACGTGGTCAGACAGATCAGCTGACCCGCTGAAAACTTAACATGCAGAAAAACCACTTAAAATATTGTTTTGCCGCTAAATCAACTCGTGCAGCTAAAACAACTTGTGAATCCAACTCACTGAACGGCCTTGAAAATATAAGTGCCAGCTCATGGGAGGAAATAGGGATGCATAGCCAGAGAGAGCAAGGCTACCTCTTTCTGTTGATGGTAGCAGAGCCTTGAGGGATTAACCTCACAAATTAGACATCTAAATTAGGTGTCAGTCGTTAAGCAATATGATTATCCTGCATATGTTCTGCTAAGAATTTACATTTGAGAGCATCATTGCACTAAATGCTAAGCACTGTAAATGGAACTGAATTTAATGGAAGTTGAACCTTGAATATACAGAATGCAGTACTCTGAAAAATCAGGTCCTGGGTGTAATACATGGGAGAGCCCAAATCGAGTGAACAGTTTTGGCCTAAATGTTTCAAACTTAATTTCTCTCATACACATGTATATGAATTAAAAAAATAAATATATATATGCACATACACAGAAGTATGCATAAATATACATGACAGAGGAGAAGATGTTTTAAAAATACATCAACTAGTATGTATTCTCTTGCTTGTGCTTATGCAATAAGATGCTGTGGTAATGCCAGTAGTATGACATGGACAGCAGGGAGCAAAGCATAAGTGAGGCTAAATTTTGAATTTAAGTGTTTAAAATAAGTAATGAAGAGGTGCATATTTTCTGTGTAAAGTAAGGCAAAAGAGGGAAAAAATAGAAATTAGGAACTGTTTTGTAATATTGATAAAGAAAGGACTGGGCAAGGTGTACATCAAAAATGCATAGTATAATGTCCAAGTTTCTCAGTGTTGACCATAGTAACAGTAATGGTGGCAACGTGTAAATATATCAAACACAAAACTAAATTGTAATACAACTAGTGAAGAACACGTACATTACTGAAGATTTCATTTTTTCAATTTTTTTTTTTTTGCTATTTAGCAAGTTTATAACTTGTAGTGTATTTCCCAAGCATTGTCATGAGACAGCAAGGCTCTGCTGAATTGCCTGTTATTTTATTAACTGTCAGAAAACATATACCTCAGAGTAACTAGGTAGCTTGTCTGTATCTCTTCTTACAGCCAGAAGTATTTCAAAAGAAAGGTAAATACAAGGCTAAAACTAGCTCCAGTATTGTGCTTATTGCTTCTAACAAATGTCTGAAAGAGGAACAAACTCTACCTAAGAATGAATTGCGAAAGAGGTAACAGATTCCTATAAACTCCCTGACCTGTTGATTTATAGTGCCTGACACAAGCATAGAAACTTAAATTTGTAGATTTGTGTGCTTTGTGGTAGTTCGGATCTCTTTTCTGTTTACTTGCCCTTTACTCCCATATAAAGAGAAGAAAACAGCAAAGGTTTGCTATGTAGCTTTCTGAGACTCACCAATACTGTTTTGACTTCAATACGAGCCATGTATTATAGCAAACCTGAAAATTAGGACCTTTATTATGTGTAGTGTGGAACTCTTTAAGCATATAGCCATTTTTGGAGAACTTGGGAACAGATAAGCTTTGAGGACCTACAGAGAAGTAGATTAAGGGTCATTTTTTTCTTGTCTCCCTAGTAGTGAAATTTCTATTGTCACCTTATACTTATGGAATTATATTGAATAGCTGAAGTTTCTTCTGCTGTTTTTCTTCTAAATTGCTTAATGCTTTATGGCCCAAGTATTCTCACCTCTTATACATATCAAATATTTTCACATTAAAGAATTGGAATATTCTTTGAGTGACTGTTACCACAGAATCATAGAAGTGTTGAATGCAGCCAACCTCAAGATCGTGTAGTCAACCTGATCAGATACATGATACTATCAAATCACTACACTGTCTCGTACTGAAATGCTTCTAATTTTTTATTGTAGATTTCCCTAATGAGATTTTCATAGTCTCCATTGGTAATATGTTTAGTATTTTACTCCACTTGAACTTGGAAAGTTTGTTCCTAATATTTAATTCAAGCCTATGGATTGCAAGTGAAAACACTTCTTCTTTATACTTTGAAGAAATGGAAAATGAAAAATCACTGGCTTTTTTACTTGTTTCAGGATTATTGTAATGCTGATCCACTTCTCCCATTTTTCTTTGGTAGTGTATGCAAGCCCAGTTCTTTCAGTCCTTTCTTGTAAGTCATTTTTCTGAAAGGATTGTCATTTTTTGCTCTCTATACTTTGCAACATCTTTCTAAAAATCCAGTGCAAAACACTACTTCAGCTGAGGCATTTCATTTGTTGAGTAGAATAAAAATTCTTATATTGTCTAAGCAAGATTCCTGTGTTGCCATTTCTCAGATGAACTACTAAAACAATGAATCACATTGTGAGTTTTTATTCTGCCTTTGTACACTCCTCAGTCTGTATGTGCTACTTCATAGAAGCAGCATCAGAAAAGGAAAGCAAAGTATGTGTAGCATAGTACACATAGTAGGGGATTCACTGTGAAAAATACAAGAAAATAGGAATCCAGAATTCTAATTGGTGAACACTGTACTATAGATATTAGGTATTTTTTCATGGAACCTTTTAATAACATTACGGTTTCTTGAGTCTTCCATTTGTTCTGATACCCATTTATTCTTTCTAACGCATGTAAACATATTGACGTTTATAATAATGGAATTATTAGGCATGTTACTGACATCAAGGTTTAAGGGACTGGGTGACATAGGGAATTTATGTTCCGCTTTAATCCATTATCAGCCTCCTCTGGGAACAGATTTAAATCTAACTCAAGCCATACCAATTTGGAGGGAAAAACCCCTGCTTAATCCAACAGCCTGGAAAAACATGTAATGTATGAAATATTGTCTAGGCTTCCCCTTACCTCTCTCTTTTTTAGGAAGGAAAATATTAATTGTTTATATGATGACATTCTGTTTGGAATCACATGGCTACTTGTTCAGATCTGTTGTTTTCCAGTTCAAGAATCAGAGAGAAGATGATACAGATGAATTATTTGAAACACTAAATAATTGAAATATAAATATAAAAGTATATAATTCCATAGAGTAGTAAGTAGTAGCCATTAATTACTTCTTTGCACATCAAAGCAATTTTAATTTTAATTTCAATTACAGAGAGAAAAAAAATTCTAGATTACTGGTGCTTTTTTTTCTTTTTGGTGGGTGTTGGGGTTTTTTTGTGTGTATTTGGTTTTTTTTTGTTTGGTTTGGGGGTTTTTTTGTTTTAATTTTGTTATGGAGGAAAGCTTTTGAGTGTATTTCCATTACACATATGTGTACCGTAGCACTCAAATGAGTTGCTTCAACAATATCTGAAGAGACAATGTAGGCTGCCTAAACTTAGGCAGTCCTGAACTAGGTCACCTGCTCCCCTGTAATAAAACTAATTTATTCTTTCTGATCTATAAACTAAATGAAGCTTCCCCTTGGTTAATAATGAAGCATATAGGACCAGCTTCTAAAGTACTCTTGTGAGAATCAAAAATCGTTTAATGGGAGCCAGAGTGTGTAAGCAAGATCAGAACTGACATGTTGTATGACTCATACTGATGTAGTCAGTTATCTTTATAATGTGAGGAATGGTAAGAGAAGAATTATGGCCTTGATATTTGACATTCAGGCACATACCTGGAGAAATTCAGCTTGGGAACCATGTAGTGTACATGTTCAGTCAGAATCATTTGTTCATACTGAGATGCCAATTTAGGGTTTAAGATGAAAAATACACTCCTATTAGTCAAATATTTATGAAGAACCCAATGTGTTTAAACCTTGTTGACCTTTACATAGTTATGACATATATATCATCTCTTGGTTATCCTTACCGTTGCTTTGTTCTGGAAAAAGTAAAACAAGAGGTTAAGTAGTCCCTAAGGGTAAGTTAAAATGTAGACTACTGCCATGTTGCATGGCTGTCTTTCAAGACAAGTTGATGATACTGCTCAAAGCAATAAAAGACCTTGCTAGATGATGCCATTTAAGAAAAAAAAAGTATTTTTGAGAATGAGTTTACTGTTTCCGTATTTAGTGTTCTAAGATTGTAAAGAAAAAAAAAGTATTTTTGAGAATGAGTTTACTGTTTCCGTATTTAGTGTTCTAAGATTGTAAACACTGTATTTGATGGTATTTGTGTTAGATGTGTAAAGCATAACTCCTGCTTTTCTCTTTAAGTATTCAAAATTAGTTTAAAAT
This sequence comes from Chiroxiphia lanceolata, assembly GCF_009829145.1. Classification (NCBI taxonomy): domain Eukaryota; kingdom Metazoa; phylum Chordata; class Aves; order Passeriformes; family Pipridae; genus Chiroxiphia; species Chiroxiphia lanceolata. The sequence goes on from NC_045642.1 coordinate 34,139,336, forward strand.
CTAATCTAATTTGTTGATAAATTTAAATGTCCATTGTAATTTGAGGCCAGAAGGAAAGCCACCATGATAATTTAGTCTGATTTCTTGAATAATTTAGATATTTTAGGCATATCTGCATATGATTCAAAACCTGTAATTGAATTAGAGAGCATCTTTTTAAAACAATATGGTACCCAAAAATATAATTAAATCTTGATTTAAAATCATCCAGAAATACAGACTCTTACTAAGTTCTTTATGGTTAATTACTTTTGCTGTCAACTGTAAGTTTGAACTTGATTAGCTATATTTTTTTCACTTAGTTTTGCTGTAGCTTGTTTCATGATTTTGTGGGTTGTATGGTAAATATATCAAAGTCAGTGTTGCTGCTCAAGTCACCTCTAAAACTGTTCTTTGAGAAGTTAAACAGATGAAGTTCATTAAAGTTCTAAACCCTACATGTGTTGCTGATGTTCTTCAAAGGCCTTCTTTAAACATTTTCTCTTGTAACCAGGCTAAATCTACATACAGAGGTTGTGCATCTTTCCAGAAAGCATAGTGAGGAACTTTGACTACTGTAGAATAGAAAATAGTACCAGTTGGAAATAGATATTGAATAGAATATTCATGAAAGATTTATTCTATGAGGTTATAGGAATAAATACATTAATATTATAGCATGAAATTGTCATTTACACGTAGATGCATGTTACAAAGCTCTCTGGATTTTTAGTGAAAATAAAAGGGACCAGCCTCAACAAGGTACCAACAAATACCTGTTATATCATTTAGCAAACTAGAATTTTATCCAAGTTAGATGTCTAGTTATTGCTTGCCATTTATATTCCTTTAAAACTGTTTTAAAAATTGAAAAAATATTTGAAATTTTAATAATAATAAGTATCTCATATAATGAGTTTATCACAATGCTGCTTAAAGCATTTCTTCTTAGTTCTCCCTTTAATCATATGCTGACAGTATTGTCCTGTGTAATTACCAGATGCTTTTTGGCAAAAGGAGGAAGTTTATGAAACAGGAGAAGGAGAATAAAATAAGCCTGTCGGAAGAAGAATATCAGAAAGAACCTGAGACAAGTATCCCAGGCAGCATGTGGTGTCTGTGAAGCTACACGAGACAGCTGAAGAGGATGGGAATGTACAATGATCTGTTCCATTTCTCTAGAGCTGTTTAGTAAAGGTAACTTACAAGATAAAAGTGATAATGCTCTACTTGTTTTACCTTGCGACATGGATCACAGGAAAAGAAGGAATGTTAATTGTCAGGAGGTCACCTGTGTCTTGTCTTTTCTTGTTTCTTAGTGACCAGTACAAGCAGAGATTAAATGGAGTTTATCCATGAATGTTAACCATTATGAATATATTGTGGTGAATTTTACTGTGAATATTTACTTGTGCTTAGTGTCTTTAAACAACTGTTGCATTCTTCATGTGCTAAGAAAGAATGTTTAAGCTGTCTCACTATATGAGTTTGAAGTTAATCCAACTGGAAACAAATTTGCTTTTTTAACATTTTTTGAACTTTTGTAGAGGTTGGAATCTAGTGGTCCAGCTGATGAGTCCTATGCTATCTTTGGATTCCTAAAAGTACTTTAAAATAATTTTATTTCTCATGAAATTCAACAAGAGGGAAATGCAAAGTCCTACCTCTTGGGAGGAATAACCTCAGGCACCAGTGCATGCTGAAGTCCAGCAGTCTTGAACACAGCTTGCTGAGGAGAGTGTTGGAGTCCTGTTGGAGTACTGACTATGAGCCAGTAATGCACCCTCTGGCAAAAATGGCCATGGTATCTATAGGCCACGTATGAGGAGCACTGTCAGCAGGTTGGTGACTTTTCCTCTCTACTCAGATTTACTGTGAGACCGCACCTGGAGTACTTTTTGTAGTTCTGGATTCTCTGTACAAAAATGATATGGACTTACTGGGGCAAGTCCAGAGCAGGGCTGTAGATGAGTAAGGGACTTTAAAGGGTATCTTTATATGAGAAGAGACTGAGAGACCTGAGACTCTTCAGCCTAGAGAAGACAGCTCAAGGGAGGGGAAGTCATACCGTGTGTTTAAATACCTGATGGAGAGGATGAACAAGAGGAAGACAGACTGTCCTCGATAGTGCCCACTGACAAGACAAGGGGCAATGGCCACAAATTAAAACATAAAAATTCCATCAGAACATGAAAAACCAGATTTTACTCTGAGTGTGATAAAAAATGGAATGTGTTACCCTAGAGGTTGTGAAAATTTCCCTCGTGGAGTTATTAAAAGCTGACCAGACACAATTCTGGACAGCTAGCTTGAGGTGACCTGTCTTGAGCAGGGAGAAGTTGTATCTCATGTAATTCTAAACAGTTCTGGTACTCTGTGAAATTTTGAGTGAGAGAAGGTTTTAGTCAAAATGAAGTAAGGGCATTTTTTTAACCGACTTAGAACTAACAGGACAGTATTTTTCATCTAACTCTTTATCCGTGTGTAAGCACAAAGGCTCCATTTTAGTTCTCCCTGATGATGTGAGTTTCAGAATCTGTTTTTCATGGATACACTCTTGAGTGGATGTGTTATTTAGTAATTTATGTCAGGCAGATTATTGGCTGTATACAACAATGTTCAACTGTAAAAGAGCTTTCAGAATAACTTAAATTTTTGAATTATGTTCTTTCATCACATATTTTGTAACTTCAAGACTCGTTACTGTGTAGTCCTGCGAGTTATGGCTAATCAGTGATATGAATGCAGGAACAAGTTAATGAACCCTTTATTATTTAGACATCCTTCATAAATATATGGAGGCAAAAATAAGATGTGTCTCTTTTTTCTGTGCTGAGAAAACTGGAAATACAGTTGCTTAAGGAGGAAAATGTAGGTTTAACAGCAGTTAGGCTGTGAGGACTTGCCAGATAGAGCAATGAATTAGAAGAGTAGCCAGAGAGTATCTCATGTGTAGGGGCATCTCAGCTGACCTTAATATTTTGTCCGCTATTGGGAAACTTCCACAGAAATACAGTGATGATACAAAACCCTTCCCTGTATCCTGTGGACACTTTGCACCAGTTGGAAGGATTAATTTCTTTCTACCATTGAAATTAATTATTATGTATTCACCAATGTACTTAAAGCAGTGATTTGCACACTGTCTGCAGAAAATAAATAAATAATAATGGAGGAAAAGAGAGCCTTCAGTGTTGATATATATCCTAATAAAGTCTTTTTCAGCCTTTAAGCAACTGAAGTTTTGAGTTGAGCTGTGAGTAGTACTGTATATGGCTCATATAATTGCAACTGATGATTCCCAGAACTAGTCTTTTTGCCCTTTTTTTCCAGTTATTAGAGATGTCAGAGAAAGATGTATGGACTGTCAGTGGATAGAATGCTTGCCTTTCTTGTAAAAATATTGCATACCCTCTATACCTGACAGCCCTTATCTTTAAACTGGTTTTAAGTATTATATTTTTCTTCCAGTGGTGATGTTTGGTGTACCACCTAGGCCTAATTTCTGATGATCACAACTGATTAATTTCTTATGACTCTTTGAATTACCACATCTAAGTAAAATTCAGCATTTCCATTACTAGGAATTTTTAAACTAAGTAATTTTTAGAAAAAAGTAGAATTTTAGGAAAACTTCTGTGTAATAAGCTGAATTCAACCTTCTTATCTTTACAGAGTGGTATAAATGGATGTGAGCTGCTCTTTCTGTGCTTGAGTTGGTCAATGTGAGTCCAGCTTGGGTCTAGATATGAAGGTATGTTTATTGATGTGCTATTTTGCTTTGCAGGGCTTACTCAGCAATGTGGCTTCCCCTGACTACATCAAGATGTGGACTTGTGATTTCTCTACCCATCCACGTAGACATAAATGTGAGTTAGTCACTGAATGGGAATGGAGTTTATATAGCTTTGGTCAAAAATAATTGGAAAGCAACATCTCAAAGATTTTGGGTGAAATTTGATTTTGTAAACTGCAACTGAAAATGTAAATAGATTAAGAATTTGATTATGCAGTCCTCAGAAGAGGAAAGTTTCCAGTGAAGATAATAGTAAGTATTTGTGGCAAAGGTTAAAATTCATGGAGTGACTATTTGTAAAATTCATGGTTCATTTTTAAATGCTAGGGCTTCAGCATTTTTCTTCACTGTTTCAGAGTGCTCATTTGGGGAACTGGAAAACTGTTCCCTATTTCTAGCAATAAAAAAAGGGGAGATATGGGAACAAGTTTCTTCAGCGCTCATGTTTACTGTACTTATGTGCACTTATTTACAAGTTTAAGTGTTCTTGGGTAGTATCCTCATGGTTACCACTAGCATTTATCTGTCACCATTACCATATATAGTAATCTTTACTGATAAACTTAGCCCCTAATCAATAATGTCTCAGGCTAGGCAAGTAAAACATAATATAGTCCTTTGAATGAGAGTTACGTTAGTTGACGAGTTTGTAAAAACAATATGACACTTGCGTTCTAAATAATACTGCAGAAGTCTCTTGTAAATCCTTTGGCAATTTTTTCTAATCCTTTACAAGTTGTAAAATCATAGCTGAAAGGCAGGCAGAAATGGAATGCAGAAGTAAGACATCTGTTATTGTTATATCAATGATGATGTATAACCAGCTCTGAAGTAATAACATTTTAACAAGGACTAGAGTCTTATTTATCCAAAATGAGATTTCATCTACTTCCATCTCTTCATTTGCTGCATCCGTAAGAATGAAACTTATAATTGGGGAAACTTATCAATTAGTGCTTGTAGGACATCAGAGGTACGCTACAGTCTGGTTTGGATTAATGGATTTACAGCCGAGTCATATTTTAACAGATAGGGGTATCTGTAAACCAGCTTCAAAGTAGTGTAATTGTGTGCTGCTTTTAAAATAGTATTCACCATTTTAAGTACAGTAGTACTATATTTTATAACTTCAGCACTGTGAAATGTATATACTATTAATGTATTTTCTAGTCCATTAAGGACAAGCAGCATATTTTGCTCCATTTTATAAAAGATTTACAAGTCAGTAGTGTGGAGGGCTATTCCAGGACAATTTTGGGGTGTAAATGCAACTGTCTTTTAGAAATTGTGTTATTGTATTGTATTGTGACTAGAAAACAAATTCTTAGTAACTATATTTTAGTGTCACATAAGATTCTACAGGTTAAAACTTTCTATTTGCTTGAAATTGATACAGAGCTACAAAATTGTTAAACAGTGAGACAGCTTAGGAATGGCAAGAAACTTTTCTGGCTCTAGTGGAGAAAGAGAAATGGGGAGAAAATATATAATTTTTTACCTGTTGTCACAAAATTTGGCCGGGCATCAGTAGAAACAAAAACAAGCCATGGAAGAGCTGTCTGTGTACTTCTTTCTTTCCTTAAAGCCTTTTGGTTTAATCAATGGTAAAATGGGTAATTGTTCATTTTAGTATATTTCAATGCCAATTCATCTAGTAACAGCTAGTTAGCTCTTCATTTTTGTGACTTTATGGTGGAATTAATATGAACTGAAAAAATGAGACCTGTGCCATTGTTCTTCTGTATGATTAAGTGTGGAGGTTTTGACTTTATTCTAACAGCCCTTGGGAATTGGTCCAAAAATGTCTATGGGATTTGGTCCAAAAAACCAGCGATCCATAAGCTCTCTGGTAGGGCTTTTAAACTTAGTATTTAAGCCTTCAAGTTATCTGGCTTTCAGTGTACATTGTGTTACTGATACAGCAGTATGATATTTTATTCAATTTTATTATTATTTATTACTTTAAAGATATCTTTGTAACTATAAATATTTTAGGCCTTTTGCCAACTTAGATTCTTAGTGGAATTAGAAAAATTGACTGTTTTGCTCTTGAAGATTCTGCTCAGATTTTCTTTGCAGGAAAAGAGAAAGTGTATTGCTCCTTATCTTAGTTGCAGGCAATTCAGAAGTGTATTGTGTGTGTTTTTCTGTCTTTTACAATGGATCATGCATTAGTACATATTAATACCAAGGCAATATTTACCACAGTATGTGTTTGTTTTGCTTGAAAGAGATTACTTTTTAGCTTCTAAAGCCAGGAAGATATACCTGATTTTGTTACATTTTTGAAAAGCATTGTATTATCACTATGCTATGCTTTAAAGAGCAGAATGTACTGACCTTTGTCTTTTAGAGGTAGTTGCAAATGCTGCTTCACTTATGGAAGAGCTGTTAAACAGATCCTACTGAAGAACACCCAGGGGTCTAGTATATATTTGGATATATTAGATACATTCAGATTCCTGAAATATTATTAGAGAGAGAAACCCCTACTAGGACTTGTGTAACCATGGGAAATTAACTTCCCAGATATAGAGTGGAGAACAATGTTATTGTTAATGTCAGAATCCAGTTACATATTTGTGATGACTAACCTTTTTCAGTGCCTTTTCACTAAATTTATAGGCTATGATGTTGTTCTTAAACTTAATTTGTACTGTAATTAAGGTATTTATAAATTAAGATTAAAAAATATCTAGTGAGACCACAGATTTATTGAAAACGAAAATATCAGATGCTGGAATAATGTTTCAGGGGCTATCTTGTGTAATAATTTCATTAACGACACTGGCAAAGCAAAATATATACTAAAACCAAAGTAGTAGATGTTAGAGCAGACAAAAGATAAGCTTTCACGCAACAAATACCTTACTGTTGGGTGACCTTGAAGCAAGTAGTAATACAAAATGGGATGCAAGTCTGTAATATGAGGTGAAACTAACAAGAATTTCTGCTATAAATTACACTTTTTGACTGTGAACATGTAAAGAGCTAGAGATTCTTATGGATCTGATGTATTTATAGTAAAGTCAGGTAAGTATTCATTCCATTGTACAAGAGTTTCATATGTCTGAACATCACCTGGAATACTGTGGTGCATTTCTAGTTATCTGCTTTCAATAAAGATGAGTCAATTGGAGTAGGTTGCAGCTAAATAATGTAGAACTTCAACCAAATTGAAGAGCTTAGCTTGAATAGTCTAGTAAAACAGAGACTAGGAGGTGGTACAAATAGTTACCCCGTGGAAAACATGAATTGATGATAAACCATAAGGCAGGGAAAAGAACTGTATAAAGTAAATGGCAGTTATCAAAAGAACAAATTATCATAAACTGGGCCATTATTAAACATGACTGAAAAATTATGTTTCTACTTGTAAAATGAATGAGATATTGAAGCTGCCTTATGAATACCCTGCAACAAAGAACCTAGATAGTTTCCCCTACACAGCACGACACACCTTAGTTTCTTAATTGTTACATGTATGTTTTTTTGTTTCAGTCTTTTTGTCTCTATTTCAGTAGATAAACACCACTCAACAGTCTCTCATAAATACCACAAACAAGTACAGTACAGTCTGTTTTGCAGTAAAGCACAGAGAGCTACTCTGATGTCTTTTCTATACTGCATGACCTCTCACTGACCCTCAGTGAATCTAATCCCTGTTGTTTGATGAATTAAACTGTTCTCATCTTATTGTAAGTGCTTAGGTCCACTGTTGGATGCAAACATTACTTCTTTCATAGTATTTGGCTTGCGCTTTGTGCAAGAAACTAATAGTGGAAAAAAATAGAAATACAATTGACCCAATATTCTGGTCTTCTTCCCATGCTTGTCCTGATCTGAGTTCTCTGTCTTGCGTTAATCCTGACCTTGTCTTTAGGGAGTCATTATTTTTTCGTTCAAGTTCAGTGAATGTACCTTTGACAACAACAATCTTTCTTTTTTTTTCCAGAAAAAAGTTAATTCAACGTTGTTAATTATTCAGAGCTATAGGCGTACCATTTAAAAGCTTAAAGGTTATGCTTAAAAAATTTCTTTAAAATATAGAAAATTGCTCTTTAAGTTTCAGAATTCTGAAAGTAGAATGAACCTGAAGTTTTATTATGCCATGATTTGCCTTTTATCTGCCTCACATTTTTAGTTTGGTTTTCAACAGACTTGAATTTAAAGAAATACAGGAAGAAGTCTGTCTACATTATCTTTTATTAGATCAAATGAAATAGTTGAAAAAGTTAGGCTTGCTATCTTCCATATGTAAAATAGAAACAGCAGCAAAATAAAAGTTAAGAACAGTTACTCAGAGATAGCAGACATCAATTCAGCTATCTTAAAAAAACCCAAACAAACAAAAGAGTTGGTACTTGTGGAAGAGACAGGATAATATGGGGTCAGGGGAGAACAGGAGAGAAAGACAAAGATACTTACCTCTAGGGAAAAAAGCTGTTGTTTGTTGCTTGTGAAACACAGGTTAGTCAGAGAGAGAAGGAAGAGAGATTAAAATGTGCGATAAAACCACTCTCCTGCATCCATGGTATTTGGCATCCAGTAGAATTACAAGTTTTACTTACCAAAATTTCAAAGATGTTTCTAGTTTTTACCTGAGCATAGGGGCATAGTATGCGAGCAGTCAGAGAGGAAGGAATGTGACTAGTGAGAGGTGTTCACAGATGGGTACTTTTTTCCTCTATAGACCATGTCAGTTCACTCTGATATGTAGGTTTTGCATAGTTTTAAGCAAAGATCAGATCATTGCAACAGATCATAGCTGTTGCAATAGCAAGTTACTGGGATAAACTGTATTATATTTCTGGAACTGCAGTTGTAGAATTGAAAGTGGTGGTTTCTGTTGAAAGATTATTTACTGCAGTAATAAAAGAGATATACTGTCAGATTTTACGTTTCTTGCTTAAATATGGTCTTATCCATTCAGTGTCTTTGGACTGTACCTAGGATGTTTCTGATGGTGAGTTTTCTGAGGCTAGAGGCTGTTAGACTGCCAAGGTGTTTTTTGGAAGACATCTCCAAAGTGGCATCTTCTTCTAGAATTGCTCATAATTGGTTTATGATTTTCTCTTGAAGTACCAATGTTATTTGACAGCTGTGATGCCCTGATGTAATTCCCCCTGTGATGCTCAGGTATCTCTTTCAAATAAACAGGATCTTTTTGTAGAGGTGTACTTTTTGACTAAAAGCCTTCTGTAAATAGTTAATGGTTCTGTGGATGATATCACAAGATTTTTCTTCAGAGTGAATGGCATGGCATCTGAGGTTGCCCGATTTGTGTGTGTGTGTGTGTATCAGATGGTTCTGCAAGATGGAGTTAAGTTTGTTAGTCTGTGTTTTTCTATGTATTTTAACTTGTAGATTACCGTCTTTGATCCTGACCTTAATACCTAGAAAGGATCTTAGCATGGGAGTATTTCAGAGGCAGTTTGACAAAAGAGTCGTGATTATTGAATGTATGATTTCGATTAGTGAGGAAGTCCAGTTTTCTAGTCATGGTGTTGAGAATGTTACTCTTATGTCTTATGATGTATGAACTTGGTGCTACATATCTCATGGTGAATAGTTGTTCTTTTATTTAGCTTTGAAAGCTGGTGTTTCTGTTTAAGATGTGAGGAGAGTTTGTGCATCCTAGTTTATGTAGGATGTTCAACAACACCAGCTACCCTAATCCTACTTCTGTCCTTAGACCATCTTGATTACAACAAAATGCTGTGGGAGAAATAAAACCTTTTTGCCTTTCAAGCCCCCTTTTTCTTAGCTTATCTGCACTCAAGCTGACCTTTGCTACCCTGTTTCTAATTCACCTCATAGACTCATTTTTAGTAGGGGATATATGTTGTAAGTAACCAAGGTCAAATTTCTGAGCCCTTGTATGTTAACCCAATGATTTCTAGCCCCCTTTAATCCTTTCCTACACAAGCAGCTGTAGTAATAAGGGTCAAGGGGCTGCTAGGGATTGAGGTCATTAGCTTTTGGGTTGTATTTATTCATTTTGTTGGTGTTTTTCACTGCTCAGTCTTAATGGATATTATCCATTCAGTTGTATGATATTAGAACAGCATTTGACCTTGCCATGAACATGATGTTTAATTTTTAAGTTTATTTTACTTTAACTATAAACTGTGTGGTACTTTTTAGATATGGTAAGAAATTGTCTTACTTTTCATCATGGTGTGAACTGTCTGTAGCTTAGTTTGAATACCTCAACTTTAATGTATATAAAATCAGATCCCACTGACGGAATAGAAAACTCCATTGAGTTTAAGGAAACCTATTAGGGCTTTCATTATATTAATGATAATTTATTGGGAAAGGACTTGGATCCTTACTATTTGCAACAAGTACGCTGCTAGGTTTTATATTACTGCTCAAACCAGTACATTTATCATTGCTTCAGCATATATTTATCTTTCTTTGACAGAACCATCAGAGTACACAGCCTGAATCTTCAGGTCTATAACTATTTTGTAAATGTAGCTAAACGGTGAATGCACACTGTTACATAACAAAAATAGAGATTTCAGTTTGAGTCTTTTGCTACTCCAGTATAAATGCAAAGCTAAAATGTTAGATTCTTAGATTTCCCTCACTTTTATGCAGGGCAAGGTAAGGACAATAGACATTAGGACATAACCTAAATTTGTGCTTTTATGAACTTTAGCAGAAACAACCTATCAGACGGCAGATCCCTCACTGGCTGTGTCATGCTTTTAGCACTCTTTCTCCTCCTGTAGTTAAAATAGTTTGGTTTATGTCTTAATGTTAGAAATGTTCTCAGCTGCTACTGGTGAGAAGCGATTTCTGCACAGTGAGGAGGAAAGAGTTCATTGTATTTGGTGTTGCTTTTAGTGATATGGATGCTTGTTTACTAGGTATTGTGCTGAGATCTGCTAACTCATTTCATTAAAAAGTCCTTTAGGTAGTAGTTATATTTGGTTATCACCGAGTTGATGTGGATCTGAACCAGAAACACAGAAGTGAAAGGCTTTCTATCCTACTAACAATTTCCTGAACCTTCCATTCTCCTATATTGAGGGGTTTTATAGAGTGGAAAAATGCCCCATCATAAAGCTGTAAGGTTAAAACTGCAGCCCCTCTCCCTTCCCCAACACTCCTTAAACTGTGGATCTTGTTTGCTATGGGAAGTGAACTGCAGGAGGAAGCCAGATGGCAGCTGTATTGAGCTGCTGCTTTGTTGTGCAGAATGGGTGCCCCTCCTCCCTTCTCCAAAGCAAATGTTGATTCACGAATGAGGGGGTTATATATCTGAATGAGGGATTCATATGATTTTTTAAAATGTCTGCTCTTTTAATAGTTTGCAAAAGAAATTGATTCTGTGTTCATAATAAGAAACAGGTTGAGATGTGTATGTGGCCAAATTGTATAATTTTAAGGTGCACTTTCTAAAAGGGTACATATAGCTGTAGTTATTTTATTACTCTCAGTTAAACTGACTGAAGTGCTGTACCAGTACAGCATGCTTCTTGTGAAACATATTCTAAATAGAAAAAATTATTTATTTTAAGGTAAAATACAATTATTTTTTTCAGTAGTGGACTAGAACTACAGAAATTGTTAAAATATTTTAAAATTAACAAATTTCGAGCCAGAGAATGTTTATTAAATTATGAGAGGAAAATACATTGGATGGATGGACCTGCTTTACTTCATAGAATCTGCACTGAATTTTTGAGTATTTCATGGCATTTAAAAAAACGTTTATTAAAATTCTGCAATATTTGGAGGTTAATCCTCAAGGCTGATTTTTTAAAAAAATTTATTTGGATTTCTTCGTAAGACTCAACTGTGTGTAAGTTTGCCTACTTTTTAATTGTTGACAGACATGTTTGATTACCATTGTATTTGTGATGCAGAATACTTAAGGGTTTTAAATTTCCAAGTGTACCAAGTAGGATCTTCAGTTAAGAACACATATGTACACAGTGTAAGGTTTGTATGATGATAAACTAGAACTCTGTTTCTTTCACTGATTACTAAGATCATCTTCTTGTAAATCCAAGAACAATGAACAGTTGTAACTAGCAGAGCTCACCATTAGCACTTTTTTCCGAAGTATCCAGTGCTGAATTTTCTCTGGCACAGTTGTCAACTGCATGTTCCAGGTTCTGTCTTTTGCCATAACCTGCATTCTAAGCATGATGGAAATAGCATAAAAACACAAGAATTAGGAAATTATGTTATTAACAAGCCGCATTTTTAACCACCGTGGGGGATTTATTTAGGCTGCCTAGTGTGCAGAATGTAAATAGCTACTGAGAAAAAATTCAGGTCTCAGATGAATGTCAGAAATGAGCCTTAACAAAATATTTTAAACAATATATTCCAAATAAAGTAATGTGGTTTTCCCTGCTCTTTTCTTCTTCTTTTTCTTGCTGTATTACTCTCTTTCTGATGTCAGTTTGTGTCTTTTATAATGAAGATATAAAATGAGAGAAAATGAGTGAATAACTCTGTAGTACAGGTGAAAGAGTTAAATGAGCTGGGATGGAATGTTAAAACTGATATTCCTCCATCTCAACATACCACATTAAAAAGTAGTTTGGGGTGCCTGGCATCATCATGACTAGTAATGTAAGAAAATAGCAGCAGTGTTCAGAATCATTCAGAGTTGATGTGCATATGGTTTATAAATAAATAAATAAATAAATATGCATTATATGTCTTTGTGCATATTAGAGATACATAATAGGCAGACATATATGTTGAAATCTGTGTTTCACATCAAACCTCTACAGCATGCTTCATGAGGGAGACAAGACCCATGTGTTTTGCAGAAGCTTTTAAAGCTGTTTCATTTATTTTATTAGCCTTTAATGAATGTAATTAGAACCCAAGTAATTAAATGCAATTGTGCTCAGTATGTTCCTGTTGTAAATTGCCCTAAACAATGTGCATGGTGTGAACAAATTTGTGGGATTAATAGAGGATAGATAATGTTTTTGGATAGTATTTCACACTAAACGGCCACAGAGAGAAACAAAGAAGCTGGCGCAGTGTCATTAATCTTAGTCAACTGGCAGTTCTGGTGTAATTTGCATGACTTAGGCAGTGACACAAGATGGGGCTAGCTTGGGATGGGTGTTAGATCACTAGGATACATATGTATTTATTTCTCTTTGCTACTCTGATTTATAAGTAGAAAGAAGTTTGTTTTAAGAAACCGATTCTCTTTTCATCTTTGTTTTTATCTTAGAATAATAGAATTACTGGCAGTATATTGTATGTGTTCCTTTGTTTTTATAGTTAGCATATTGGTTTATGGATATTAAAAAACATCTGTGCATCCTTATCACCACAGAAGAAAGACAGATGTGCTGTGATTGAATAGTGTGTTGCTAGTGGAATAGATTTGCTTTCTTCACTCTGTCTGATGTGTCTTGTTTCCTAGCTTAAAAAAACCCAATAGGATAGAGTACGATACTTCAAAATTATTTTCTGAAAAACCTTATAGTAGTCGTAGTTAGAATTTGCATTTTCATTCTACATTCCCTTTGTTCATATGATTTTTTAAAAATTATTGAATGCATATAATCTGACTGAGCAGAAGTATAACTCAACAACCATAACATACTTCTTATATTTTAGTAGAGTAATACATTTTCACAAAATAGTAGTGACCACTGCAGTTAATTTTCAGAAGAATTTTTAGATGCCCTGGTTTAAGTGTTCTTAAACTTACAGCTGGCTGAAAATGTCTGTCGAAGTGAACTGTTTTGCTGAAAGTCTAAACAGAAATATTTCACTAGTTTGCTGTTTTAGAAGAATGAGTCAAAATTAATTTGAGTCTTGTTGGCTGAGTGTTTCTGTCCCGGACCTTAACATTGTTTTCAAAATACTTCCATAGAAAGCTAATATTTCTATGTATGTTATGGTCCCATTTGTGAGAAAAGAGACTATTGTCCAAAATTGTTCTTGACCCATTTCATGACATCAAAATCTTCCTATAGACATATTTTAGTTGTATATTATGCACTGACTGTTTTGACTAAAAACTGTGCCAAAAATGTATGTGCTGAACTTATGAATGTAATATCTCTGGAAGACATTATTCTGTTAAATATGTTGCTTATGCACACTCTATTATGTTGTTATTCTGTATTACCATGGTGTTACCATGGTGCAGTAAATTTGACTGGTAACTAAACTGGGCATCTTCGGAAACCCTTGAGAAATTGCAGTCTCGACAGATAAACAGGAAGCGATTCCTGCTTCAGCAGTATCAGTGGATCTTTTATTGTAATTTTTCAACACGAGAAGATTGCACTCAGCCAAGTCTGAGGAAGAATGAGATAGGGTGTTCAGAGGTTGTTTAGCCAAGTAGTTACCTGTTGTGCAAATTCTATGAGCTATATTTCTTATATTTTAAAACCCATATATTAAAGCTTTCTCATGCTTTTTAAAATTGCATCACTATATAACAAAAAGAAGGAATTTATAATAAAAATTGCATGAGCAACCTTGAGTCCTCTTGAATGGGTTGATGATGATAAAATGTTTGAGTTTTTTTCACTGCATACAAAATAATTGTAATCATATTCTTAATACTGTAAGATAATAATCTGTGAAATAATGACTAGTTTACCATAACACTGAGTAAGCACTGATGAATAGCCACATTTGCTTACCATGTTGAAATACAAAGTGCTGAGGGAAGCATTGTGGTAATGGTGGGAGGCAAACAGGTTTAGTCCTCTGAAATGTGAAAATAGCGTAATTTTTACAGAAAACTTTATATAGTAAATATAACAAACACTGACAGTGAAAATTTCCAGACATTCAGTTAGGCCACCTAAATCTGAAACTGATTTATCCCAAACTGTCTTGTCTCCTGAAATATGAGTAAACAATGCAAAAGTAACTGAATTTGGATTAAACATAATAATTATACTACGTTTGGTGAAAAAAGTATTAACCATCTATTGGTAATGATATGGAGGGTTACGATGGCAGTAAAAACAACTTGCTGGTAGCATTTTGGGAAAACATAAAATGCTTAAGCTGTAGCATGTGTTCCTATGTTCTACTCTGGATTTTAATAAAGAAAAAAAGCATATAAGAACAGTAGAATACAATAAATAGAAACTGGCTGGATGGCCAAGCCCAGAAAATGGTGTGAATGGAGTTAAATCCAGCTGGCAGCTGGTCCCAAGTTGTGTTCCCTTGGGCTCAGTATTGCAACAAGTCCTATTTCATAACTTTATCGAAGATCTGGACAAGGTGATCTAATGCACCTTCAGTGAGTTTGTAGGCAACAGCAAATTGGGCGGGAGTGTTGATCAGGTAGAGGGTAAGAAGGCTCTGCAGAGGGATCTGAAAAGGCTGGATCAATGGACCAAGGCCGTTGTATGAGTTTCAACAAGGCCAGGTGCCGGGTCCTACACATGGTTCACAGCAACCCCAGGCAACACTATAGACTTGGGGAAGAGTGTCTGGAGACATGTCTGGTGGAGAAGTACCTGGGGGTGTTGATTGACAGCCAGCTGAACATGAGCCAGAAGTTTACCCAGGTGTCAAAGGCAGCCAGTGGCATCCTGGCCTATATCAGGAACAGTGTGGCCAGCAGGACCAGGGCAGTGATTGTTGCCCTGTACTCAGCACTGGTGAGGCCACAGTCTAATCCTGTGTTCTGAGCCCCTCCCTGTGAGACAGACATCAAGATGCTGAAGCGTGTCCAGAGAAGGGCAACAAAACTAAAGAGTAAGTCATATGAGGAGCAGCTTAGGAAGCTAGGGTTGTTTAGCCTGGAGAAAAGTAGGCTCGGGGGAGACCTTATTGCTCTCTGCAACGACCTGAAAGGAGGTTGTAGCAAGGTGGGGGTCAGTCTCTTCTACCAGGTAACTAGTGTCAGGACCAGAGAAAAAGGCCTCAAGTTGTGTCAGGGAGGTTTAGATTGGATATTAGGAACAACAGTTTTACTGAAAGGGTTACCAAGCATTGGAACAGATTGTCCAGGTTGTCACCATCCCTGGAGGTATTTAAAAAACATGTAGACATGGCACTTATGGACATGGTCTAGTGGCAGACTTGGCAGTCCTGCGTTAATGGTTATATTTGATGATCTTAGAAATCTTCTCTACCTAAATAAGTCTATGATTCTATGATTCTATGAAATATACCGGTGTCTATTTAATGTTGCTTGGCTAACTAATTTTGATTCTTCCTGACTCCCTTATAGTTAAAACTTCAACACATTCTTGGTGTTGTTTCCTTAGGAAGTCCTGCATATTTAATGTAGTTTTCCACAACAACCTTTTCATTTTAGAAGTACAATTAGATTTGTAGTTCTGAGTCTTCAATCTGTAGAATTTAGCATAACTGCACTGCTCAGGGAATGATACTGTTTTAGAGAGGTTGCAATGAAATAGGGAATGTAGTTCTTTTTATACAGGAGCATAGTCATTTTTTTTTCCTGTTGGTAGGATACATAGATATGCTTATCAAGGAATCTTCAGTACCAACAAGTGCTACCATAGTTTAGTTTGCGTACTTGTAAATACAATTTTCTCTTTCGGTACGTTTTGTAGATCTGCACAGAGAACTAGCTACTGGAGATAGCTCTGTGCGCCTGGAAAAGTCATGAAGTAAAAGAGCTTGAACTCAACTTGCTTATTTTTGTGTCAACTCTACAGCTATCTCACCATACTACAAAACATTCTTGGTATTGTTTCTTAGCCAAAATATCTTTTTGGGCAGATAATTTAAAGCAGAGCAAAATGCTAATCCAAATATTAAGTAATATTTAGGAAGGCTCCTGCTGGCATCTAGGCAATTGAAACAATGTGGATTTATCTCTATTTTGGCTCAGCAGTCACATTTTATTCTTCTCTCTTGTGGAAAAAAGCTCTATTGTTTTTTCTTTGATGACCAGTATAATGTGCAAAACAGCAAAAGTAATTAATTAACAATTCATGAAAATCGTTGACTCCTATTAATATGCCATTGACCCAAACACAACTGTTCAACATTTAAAGACCAGGGACCATAATATTTATTATGAGGTCAGGCATATCGATATAGCATTAAAATGAGTCACATTTAGTACACTGCATAGCAATTATATTAATGCAAAAAGTGTCGGTGTTACATAGTTTTCAAGTGGCAGAAAAGTTACGTGATCCACAATTTCTTATTTGACAATTATGAAAGAACATAGAGAAAATTATTTATTGGCTTTGCTGCACAAATATTAAAGCACAAGAATCTGCTTACCTGGACTAATGAATTCTGTAGGAGGTAGTTCCCTTTTCCTACTCTTCAAATTATTAGCATATTTATTTTTACATGAAGTTTGAAGAACTTCATCATTCTGAGCCATTAGACTAGATTGCTATAAGCTGTAGACTTTAGAAGAATAATGGGATTTCCTAAGACTTTTTTTCTATTGTGTTTGTTCATAATGAAAATCTTACACTCCTTCCTTCTCTCTTCATGGCCCTTTTCTTGTCCTGAATATATTTAGTATCTGTTATTCCATTAAATAGACTTCTTTTTTTTGAGAGTAGGAAGATGTGGGAGAAGAGGCAAGTATATCTGGCCTGTCTATTTACAATCAATAAAACTGTATTTGGACATAGGTAAGTTTAGTATAAGTTTAGCATTTAGGTGTGTGGCCAAAATAGAGCTGAAACTTGAGTTCACTTTACTGTTACTTAACAATAGTAATTTTTTCTTTTGATAATTCTGTTGCTTTGGACTATATACACTGTATTTCACTTATCCAAAACTGTGAGGATGGATCCTGAGTAAAATGTAATCAAATTGGAATACTGATGAGAAGTTTGGTTTAATTTTGGGTGTTTCTAGGTATGTTAAAATGGTATATGGAAGTGGATGGGCTTGAATTTATTTTACTTAAAAACCCAAAAATATTTTATAGATGTCAATTCATAAAATCAAAAATGCAAACCTGGAAGTTGAACCTCCTAATTTCCTGCTTAAAGATCCTTAGAACTCGCATGTACAAAGCAACTCACAGATCTCCCTTAATCACATGATTAATTCTATCACAGTTTGGTGTTAATAGGAGGGAGAATTCCTTATTACACCTGAAGAAGATGAGACCACTGGTAAGATCTTCCTAGATCCCACACTGATTCAGTTGTCCTGGTACTGTTCTAAATCTTGTTCTGCTGCTAATTCTAAACTCAGTGCTCGTATCTCTAGTCTTACCGAGTTAAGGATTTTGTGTCTCCTCCCAGGCATTTTCACTTCAGTGGCTTGAGGAAATGTGAACGCTATGGCAAGGAGTAGTTGCAACTTGTTAAATTTGAAATAAATAGAATAGCTAGGAAAATTAAACATTATGGGTTATACTAAGTGGTAATACTTTGTAGCTGCATTTTCCGGAATCAACAAGATAATTATTGATATTGTTTAGAGTATTGTATCAGCGGCAGTTTTTGTTGCTGATCTAAGTGGAAAGATGTTTTTGACATTGTTTTGTACTCACATTGAATTAGTTCGGTACCTCAGCAGCTGAAATTGCTAGCACAGTTTCATTAACTCCTTTTCAGAATTCATTTTAGGACATTACCTTATGTATTGGATGTTATTTATTATTGTTTAAACTTAGGTTTAGATTTTATTCTTTTATTAGATATTAATCTTATTATTACATGCTATATATTATTAGGTATTATTAATCACCTTATTATTACATGTTACTTCTTGCTATTAAAGTGGAGAATACACACATAATTTAATGTAAATGTCAAAAAAGAGATGTCCTCACTGAATAAGTAAAAATGCTTGAATCGTTCCACATTGACCTAAACCAGGTGAATATATAGAACTTGCTGGTCACTGCAAGGATTGTTTCCTTTCCCTCTCTTCAAAAAATTGGCTTGATAAGAGTGGATATGCAATAGCTTGGAGGATGTTTTTCAACTCAACTGATATTCCAGGTGCTCCAACACCTTGCACAAAGGGCAAATCGGATAACCATTACTAAGCTATATTGCTGTTGTTAATATTGCAACTTTTGTTCCACCAGCATGGTATTGAGGTGTCTCCATGCATGTGTACATATAAACACAGAAAGAAACAGATAGTATTTACTACTGTGCTGAACTGTGCTACAGTGAAAGCTGTACTTCTGTAGCAAGAAAATTAGGAAAAATTTTGAGGCAACATCCAATACCAACTTAAAACAGCTTCCTTTTTCATTTGTTTTTCGTCCTTCCACAAGTAACTGTCCCACTAGGATGCACAAGTGTGAACAGTACAACGGACGCTCATGTCCTTGTGAACAGCTGCTTTTTTGTGTTATACAGGTTCAAAACACTGATGTTGTTATAATATGCTTGAGCTGTAGAATATCAATACACATTTCATGAAAAAGCCCTTTTTTGTGGAAGAAAAAATTTTGTCGTTACGAAACTCACCAATTTTTGGACATGAATGAAGATCTTTAACTTGGCAGGGAAATCACCATAGCTAAATGTTCACTGTGTTATTTTTATCATACAATAAAGACCTTGCTCTTTCTGTTGATCAGGTGCAGTACTATAAGTGAAAAAAAAAGTTACATGCTCAACATACAATTCCAGCTCTGTCCAGCATATTTCTCTATGGTAGTAGATGGCAAGAGACAGCCACTGGAATCTTCACTAGTAATTAATGAAATCTATTAAGGGGGATAAAACCTACTGGAAGTATAAATCCTGGTATATTATTCCACATAATTGATTACACATAACTTTGTTGTACATGTTCCATATAATATTTATATGGGATTTTTTGGAAATATTTAGCTTAACAAAAAAAAAAAAAAAGGTAAAAATTCATACCCTTTGCCATAATTATTAAAATTTGACTTGTGTTACATACTTAATTTCAAAATGAAATAGTTTTCTTATATTAAAAATTTCCCAATTCAAATAAAAATATCTTTGTATTCTCTGCTATAAGTAGGGAGTGGACAAGAATATGAGTGAATGTCAAAAGGTGCAGAGCCTATTGTGTCTATAAATTTCAACCCAGCTCCAGTTAGTCTTTTCTTTATATGCAGAGATAGTAGAATAGTAAGAATGGTGATGGTTTTGACTTTCATGGCTTTTTGTTATGTTCTTTTTCTTTTCTCTTGGACTAAAGAGTTTTTTTAAAAACAAAACAATGTACTCAAACAGAAATGGGATTCAGCAGAAACTTTTTCTCAAACATATGCACTGTAATGTAATTTATCATAGATTAATTTTTTTTTAGGCCCAGGGCAGAATTCTACCAAACTAGAGGCCTTTAAATAATCAATTGCCTGTTGTCCAGGGTTTTGTGTTTCCCTGCAGTCTGTTTAAATCTAAGTCTTTAAACTGTGTCAGCCATTTCCCAAGTATGGGAAGCTGAACTTCACAGCTAGTGGCATGAGTAGCTTTTTTTTGCTCCTCTGTGAGGAGTTTGACTTTTAATTAGTTCAGCAGACAGATTAAAGAGTTCAGTAGTGAGATGTTCACCTGAGGTGTCAGAAACCTATCTCTGAATTTCTGGCTAGATACCATTTTTACCTGTTATCAGCCAGTGGTGATTCCCATTCCCTGAAGTAGCAGCTTCCAGCTCTTGTGTCCAACTATGTGCAATTTTGAAATGTCTTAATACTGCTCTTAATGCTTTACATTTGGAGAGCTGCTGTCTTACACACAGTGGGATAGTCAAGCACAAAGAGCTTGCAACAATTGCTCAGGATAAGCAATTACTTAGTCTTAGGTCACACATTTGGGACATCGCAAAATAGTGACACAAACTTGCACCCAATCTTTGAAGTGTTAGAGGAAGCTTCTAAATTTATGCATCAAACCATTACTGATTGAGTGGCTATGCTGTTGTTAGGATTGCTTTGTGCCAGTGGCTCATCGCAAAACTGCTACTTACTGTAAGAGAGAACTTGCTAGGCTACCTGCTCATTTTTATGCTTTTAAGAAATTATGTGGTATCGCATAGATTTATGTGATGTGTGGATAATTGCTTTTTGCTATATGTTCTAAGATAATTTTGCCATGTTTCTGTGTTTAGTCCAGGAATAAGATAACTTCAATTTTTTACCTATTTTGAGAAATAAAACAGGAGTACAGGAATTGTAAATTGTCAGAAATATTGTCTGACTATGCTACCTAATTTCATGGCTTCCTAGGACAAAACCCTTTTCTGTAGAGTGGGCAACAAACCTTTATATTCTTGTAGCATCTCTTCTGGGTTTTATTGCTGTAAAAAGTAGTATAATGCCCACTGGAATTTGTGAAAGTTTTTCTGTTGATTTTAGCATACAGCAGAAGCAATGAGGCAGTGCCTGCTGTTGTGAAACTGCATGTACAGCAGGAAATGTCACGTGCAGATCCAGAAGAAAATATGTGAAGACTTTGGAAATTTCTACCCTAAGATCTATCAACTATTTTCTGAACCACAAAGCAGATAGCTGTTTATGTTTGTTACTACTTTTTAATTCTTGTTGGCAGTGACATGCAGACTATGAAATGTGTTAGGCTTAATTTACATAAATCAGAAGGTTGTCAGCTTCTTCCCTTTAGATGTCTATGTTGCCTTAAAATCCAAACCGATGACCTCACTGTAACACAAATAAATAGTGTTAGTAAATGTTATTATAAATTTCTTCTATTACAGAACATACAGATGGAAATGCAAAGTTAAAAATTGTGATATTCTTTCTTACATGCACTATGCTTTGTTACCAGTATTCCAGATTAATGAGACCTTTTTTTCATTATCAAAAAAGTTTTGATATCTGTATTTCAGAATGCTTAGCCACATTCAGTACAGTTGGCTTTTTGTCTCAAATAAAATTTCTGTATTGATATACCTCATTTTATCAATACAAATATGAATTTGAGACCTCTAACTGTCCACTATAGAGAAACAGAAAAAAGAAAAAATATTTTCATCTCTTAATTCAATGATTACTTCTCTGTGTCATCAAGGATCAGGGAGGGCAGATGTATCATAGGAAACATGAAGGGAAACAGGGAAAATATTGGAATTAGAAAAGTTCTGGATAGTGTTACGGCAGCAAAAAACATCTATAGTTGTTCATACTAGTAACATGAA
The DNA here is from genome assembly GCF_009829145.1 of Chiroxiphia lanceolata. NCBI lineage: Eukaryota > Metazoa > Chordata > Aves > Passeriformes > Pipridae > Chiroxiphia > Chiroxiphia lanceolata. The sequence continues at coordinate 34,161,192 of NC_045642.1, forward strand.
CACAGTTGATTAGATGTGTTGTTAGATATTTTTTTTAAGGCTGGTTGTTTTGTTTCATTTTGAGGCTTTCACACCTCGTGAAAAAAAGTAACTGATCTCGGTGCACTAAAGACTTGGTGATTTGACTTTCGGTCAGATGTGATTGTCCCGCTCTGCTCTGTGCTGATACAGCTTCATCTTGAGTCCTTTGTGCAGTTTTGGATGCCACAGTGTAAGAAGGATATAAAGCTGTTAGAAAGCCTCTGCAGAAGGGCTACGAAGATGCTGAAGGGCCTTGAGGGGAAGCAGCACAAGGAGTAGCTGAGGTCACTTGGCTTGATGAGCCTGGAGAAGAGCAGACTGAGAGGAGACCTCATAGTGGTCTACAGCTTCCTCACAAGGGGAAGCAGAGGGGCAGGCACTGATCTCTTCTCTCTGGTGACAAGTGACATTTCCTGAGGGAATGACATGAAGATGTGTCAGGGGAGGCTTAGATTGGATATTAGGGAAAGGTTCTTCACTCAGAGCGTGGTTGAGCACCTGAACAGGCTCCCCAGGGAAATGGTCACAGCACCAAGCCTGACAGAGTTGAAGAAGCATTTGGATGATACTCTCGGGCACGTGGTATGACTCTTGGAGACGGTCCTGTGCAGGGCCAGGAATTGGACTCAATGATACTTCTAGGACCCTTCAACTCAGCATATTCTGTGATTTTATGATTTTTTTTTCAGATTTCTAAATAAATAGTTTTCCATGAAATGCACAGTTTTCTTTGACATCTTAAATTTTGTACAGGTCTAAGAAGATTTGGGTTTGTCTGTCAGAGGTATGGTTATCAAAACAGCGAAATAATTATTTTGGTTACCACTAGTATGTAACATGTCGCAAACTGAATATCTGTAATTTTTATTACAAAAGCATTGTTGTTTCACCTTTCTGTATTTGGAGAGTTGAATGTTGAGCTACTAGTGGATAGATTTCCATGTTCAGATCTGGTTTTAGTATTCTCCTCAGTGGATGCTATCAGTTATATGAAATCTTTCTGTCATTTTCTAAACAAACTATTTAGCCTCTGGAATTTTTAGAAGAAAACCTTTTTCCTTTTACCCGTACAAATGTGCCCTTTCCAAGTTCTTCCTCTTCTTGCTTTATAATAATGAAAGGACTGAAAAGACTATGCTTGTAATTGAAAGTCATTTTAAATACCACAGAAGATTGTTTTCTAGAAATCAAAACATCTTTATGGTCCCATTTCTAAGGAAAGAAAGACAAGTGACTGGGATCCTGTACACTTTACTGTAGTCTACATTAATTACCTTCTATTAAAAAAATGACAAAGACCTTTTTGAAGGGAATCTGGCACTCTTTCCACAGAAATGATGGCAGACACCCCTACTCTCTGCTGATTTCTTGACACTTCTTAATTACCTGTATTCATTTGAAATCGTTCTTTGTAGCGAGTTATTGGCATGATTTTCAGAGAACAAGAGGGAAATGGAAAACATTTTAGCAAGTTAAGAAAAAAAAATCAACAGTATCATTGTTTGCAGCTTTTGTTGAAACTACCTACGTGAGTCATTTGAGGGACATGAAGGTAAATGAAAGGTTATACTTTGCCCTGCACGTTGTCGCTGGTATTTGTAATGTCAATAACTGTAGAAGGTTGTCAGGAAACTGGAGAGATAAAGGTCAATAGCAATGACAAATATATCATTGTATGTGTTTGAATATGCAATATCAGCCTAATCTCATGGTGGAGGTTTTCACACCCTGGAAATATCAATCAGGTGCTGTATCAGAACTGTTCATTGTTTTCTGTGTACCTGGAATTAAATGGGAGATCAGTAGATGTAAGTTTTAGCATGTTTAAGCTATTTTTTTTCCAGATTGCTTTTTGTATTTAGTACAGAGAAACAAGGTATTATCTCAAAAATATATTTGCCATGAAATAAAACACTAACAGATTTTTTTAAAAAGAAAAAGAGTATCCTAGGTTCCTTAATTTGTTACAGGACATCTAATGTTAGTTTCTGTATAAGATCTAATGTTGCCACAGTTTACAAAATATTTTTGCAGACATCTTTCTGTAATTAATTATGTGCAAATCCATTTGGTATTTTTCATATCCAAATTCAGGCAACAGCATCTCACTCAATTATGTGATTTTCTGAGGTTACGAAAGCACAGAAAATCAAGAGATGAAGAGCAAAGAAAGAAATTATATCAGAGAGACATGTGACATTGAAAGTAAAAAGAGAAATTAACTCAGAATCTTGAGGCAGGAAGGTAGGGAAGAGATGCAGCAGTGTGAGGATTAGTTTTGAGAATAGCAGGAAGGAAGTATTGCAGTGGAATGGTCTTGAGAGACAATTGGAAGAAGTACTCATTCATAGTAAAGCATTTGAAAAAGTGACTGTGGGAAGCTAAGGGAAAAGTGAGCACAAATCATCTACTGATTAAAGACGTAAAGTCCCATATAGTGAAAAATAATTACTGAAAATACAGTAAAGGCGCAAAAATATTGTTATAAAAGGATCCAAACATCAGCCTGTCTGAAACACCTGTGAGTCTAATTTTTCTTTTAAATAAACCAAGTATAAAGATATATACTAACCCTGAATTAATGATTTCACTCTTTCCCTGCATACTAATTCCATTTACAAGATGCTAATACTTTGAAAATTTGTACGGCTAAGGTATCACTTCTGTGAAGTATCCCTAAAATTCTAAAACCCTCAACACAAAACTATAAGAACTTCAGAGTCATTTGCTGTTGAGTGACTTGTAGTTTCAGACTTTATTCTATATATTGTGCTTTATCTAATTAGTGACTGATTTAAGTGACATGAGTTGCTGTTGAGCACATTTTACCTTTTAGAATTTGAGTTTTAATTTAGTAAAAATTGTGCTTAATTGCAATTTGAAAGTGCATCAAAAGTTTGTGCTGTTCAGCAAATGACTGAAGATTATGTTTGTGTACTACAACAGTTCAGTGAGTTTGAGGAAGTGCTTGAAAAAGTCCACTGTTAGCTGAAGTGTTTTGCCTGGGTCATTTCCTAGAAGTCCTTTTGACCTCTGAATATATTTTTTTTCCTGAGAGTAAACATCTTAGCTGGGTTTCCAAGGATGTAATAATGACTGAAAAGGTAATAACCCCTGTTGCATTCATACAAATGAATGCATCAATGCCTAATTTTAAATCATCTATCACCCAGGTAATCTGAAATATTTTTTCAAATTTTCAGAAATAAAACATCCCATCCCACCGAAAACATTAGAAAAGTATCATAGCTTAAGGCAGTATCTTCTTTTTCAAATGTGGTTATAGGTACTTACCTTGAGGGATGCTCATTAAACCAGTTATTGAAATGCAACACCAATTAAAAAATTTTTACAGTACTGTGTGAGAACTGAGCTTGTAGTTCTAGGACGTCCATTGCCTACACTGTGATCTATGAATTCTAGGGTATGTTGCAATTTTTGTCTTCTCTGTGATATGGTGTCTGATACAAATTGTTAGACATTTAGAATTAATTTAGATGATTTTTTTTTTCTTTCTATCCTCTCTCCCTTCTGCTTTTCATGTCTCCTCCTCTCCTTTCTCTCCCCCCAATGCAGATGGCTGCAGTATGAGGGAGACAGAATTACATTGCTCTTTTAAGTCCTGTGTTTTAGCGCTCTGGAATGGGAATATCTTTCAGCAATTGCAACATCTTTGTGCATTTTTGTGAGCAAGAGAAGCAAAAAATAATTCACAATGTTCTCCATAGCTAGTAGATAATCTTCCATATATTGTGAAACACATGGCTGGGGATTACATGCTCCCAATATCTAGATAATTCTAGGTCGAAATGCATTGCTTTGTAAGTGAAAGATTTTTAAGTTCTTCTGAAATTTACTTCCTATACTCATGTGAGCTGAAGGACCTCTTAGCTGAGCAGATCCTCTGATGTTGTTAGCTTTGAATGTTTCATATAAGCTGTGAAAGTTCGGTAACTACAAATATCTGAACCAAACTTTCTAATCTGTGTGATATTATTTGGAGTCCATGGCTGATCTGAATGAAAAAAAATAGTGTATAATTACTAACTGCAGGATCTTATTTTCTCTGATAAAGTAATACTGTAACTTGCTTTATTGTGCAGGGATTCAGCATATGAAACTGGAATCTAGTATGAACTTTTGAAGGGCATTGCTTTGCTCTTGAATGAAATGTGTGTGCCATACATAGGCCATAACAGAGCAGATCTTCCTAACCATTTTCTAAAGTCCTTAAATTCTAGATATTTATTTCTACAGCTTCATAAATCTCACAATATCATATATTATCTAGTCATTTTTCTTCTAGGTAAACTAGAAAGGTAGAAATCAGTATTACAAGATTGGTTTGTATGTTTTTATTAATGTGTAATGGTGAATACCTTCTGGAGTTTTAAGAACATCACAGTACTCTAAAAGTGCTGCAAATAGATTCCTTTCACACTTGAATTTATTCTTTTTAAAGGGAAAGTGCTGCATATTTTAGAATACATGGATATAAATATAAAAGACCTAAAAATAGAATAATGAAAGTGTCTCCCAGTTTCTGCTTTGCTATTTAATGCAGAATTTTAAAACCCTCACATGTGAAATGATTTTTATTTAGCAATGTGTGTTTGTGATTTCTTTTTTGACAAAGAAAGGGCCTTTTGTTCTGGTTTCTTCAACAGAACCTCATTTTGTGACTTTCTACTGTCCCCTAGTGGCATTTTAATCTTTGTAACTATTGTGGTATTGCCATTCTGCATTGCTTCTGTTCTTTTCTGTTTCCTTGAGGACTATCATTAACAAACATTTTAAAATACTATTAAACAACCCATCAACTGACTGTGGAAGCAATAACATTGCTCTTTAGCCCAACCGGTCCTTTCAGATATTTAAAAATGATATAAACAAAGCCAGCAACCATATGCTATCTATATAATGCATTACTTTGTTACAGTAAACATTTCAGATTTGCAGAATGTTAACACAAACCTGATGAAAGAAAAATGTTATTAGTTGTGACGAGTCTATACATACCCTACAGTAGCTAAAATGTAATTTGTGAGAGGCTTAGAGAATTATTATCAGTAGTCATAGAGTGAGCATGCATTCTAGCTATTCTTTTTATTTTCTTCCCTTTAAACTCACACTTGCATTTCCATTAGATTGTTAAAAATTCAATATACGCCACCAGTGTCACTTTTACATCAAATATTAATATATATCGGAGAAGTACCAATTAGTATCTATCTCCACTGATATCTATTGAAAATGGACTTAAGTTTTCCATATGTGCTGTATAGATATACACATTTGATAGCTTTCACTTTCTTAAGTGCATAGTTGCGTGTTCCTTCTTGTGGGTACCTATGTGTATATTTTTTTCTTCACATTCAGTAAGAGTCACATACATTTTCTCAATTCGTCTAGTTTTGATTTGGATATGCTTGTTTGGTTTTTTTCACTTTGTATGCAACCACAGACAAAGTACTGTGGTCCCTGTTGTTATGGGCTTTAGTGATTAGTTCTCCCATGCTGATAATAACTTTCATTTTACACTAAATAGTAGAATTTCTTTATCAGACTTTATATATGTATATATGTAAAAAAAGACTGGATAATACAGGTGGTTACATGTAGTTTTTTACTGATGCGTCACATTTAACATAGGAATTAAGTTCTTCCCCAGATTTGGAAAATTTGAATAAGATAATTGAGTATTCACTTAGTGTAACCAATTACATTTTGAATGAAGGTACAAAAACTTACTTTTTTATTTTCAAAAATTGTAGATTGCCCACACATACACAGACAGACACATTCAAATTAAAGGAATGAGAACTTCTTTAAGCTGGTTTTTTTTTTTTTAAACTTTCTATAGATTAACAAATAGAGATTAGTACAAGAAATACCTGTTTAGTGTCTACCATACTATTTTTTAGTTGAAGCTATACAAAATTACAGCACTGCAAGTACAACGTATCATGAAAATTTGGCCCATTAACTCTGCATTTTAGGAATCAAAGAGATATATATTGCATTAATTGATTTCTTGGCACTGTCTAGGGAGTATGATGGTTATAATAACTATCACACTAAAAACGCTTGTTTACACTTTTATCTTGAACTGGAGTGAAGGCAGAAACTCTTCAGCCATCATATTTTCTTAAAATGGTTCATTATATGCTGTATGCCTGGTTTGAAAATAAGAAGGAACATGGGTATGACAATTTTTGCAATTTATATTCTTGAAAGACTAGAAAGATTGGTGCTAGCTTTTGAGCCCTGTCTGTCTTCAGTAGTCCTATTGCAATTCTGTGTAGATCAGCTTATCACTCTTAGGTTTGATTAAGATATCCCAAAATAAGCCCTGGAGTGCTGTCGCTTTGGGCACAAACACACAAAAATGCAACCAATGTTAACAGTCTACTTAATATCATTTTTCTGATGTGGAAAGAAGAGATTTTTAAAGCTCTCAGATTATACAAGGCTTAAAATCTGTTCCCATTTATTTTGTACTTTTTCATATGATTGTGGTGCAGCTTTCCAAATTCTTTCTTTGATTTTTATTTTTTTCAAACAATAATATTTTAAATTGAAGTGTTGAACTTTTACCCTTTGCATTCTCTCAAAGTTTTGTATTCTTTTCATTTTTAAAAATAATTTTTCAGTAAGCGATTTATATTAAGATATAGCTGCTGTTGTAGGAAACCACTGGAACTGCTTTGACAGGCTAAAATGAATGGAATTTTTTTTTTGGGATGTTGTTTTAGCATAACATAGCTTGTTCACAGCCTTAGTTTATAAGATAAAATATCTATATCCTTTTTATTAGGAGGTTGTATGTTTCTGGCCATCTAAAGAATTTCCTGAAAAAGGCTTGTATAAGATTGACTAATTATTACTAAGATACTACAGAAGATTAGAAAATAGATGCCTTTTCTGTAATGCACTAGAACAGTATAACACTATCAGTGGCCTACTTCCCCCAAATTAGTTTTTCTCCATAACATCAATAAAGCTAAGCAGTCTCACATTTTACAACTCAGGAGACTATCTAAACAGAATGAACAGATTTATAGGGTTATTTTTAGTATGTTCATTTCCATTACAGTTTACTTTTGCTTTTTGAAGCTTATTTGACATTCTTGGTAAAAAAATATAGTCAGAATCTCATTAAAGTTCTTAATAAAGTACAGTCTCAACAGGGTTGTTACTTCTCTCCCCCAAAATGGGGAAAAAAACTGAAAACATACATGTGGGCATCATGTGTTTTGGATTTTATGTTAATTTTTTTATTACTATTAAAACAAACTGAAACACCTTCAGATGAATGTGCAAAGAATGTTTATATAAATAATTGCTCAACTCACAGCTAGGTTAAGTAACTAAGCATTTTGTCACAGTACAATATTTCAGAGAACAACAGGTAAATGCTGACATGTCTAAAATGGTAATTATTTTCTTCCATCACTGGAAGAAATATTTGTTTATGGTGGTAAAAGAAGTATTAAATTCTGGAAATGTAGAATGTTGTGTTTTCTGAAAACCATTCCTCTGTGAATTAGCTACATAGAAAAGGTTATATAAGATGCTGACGGGATGCTGAGTATCTTTTCTGAAAATATACTGTCGTGCTCTATGATGAAATAGAGAGCAAGAGACGTATATGTTAAATCCAGCTGGGAAAAAGTACCTCTGTGTGTGAGTGTGTGTTTAATAGCAGACAGCTTTTACATTTATTTTTTACAAATCATATTTATATGAATTGCAGAATACTGAGGAGATAAAACTGAACCCATATTTAACTGATTCATGTGTTCTTTCATATTTATGGAAATATTTTCATGATGTTAAACTCTAAAGGACACCGAAGTTGACATTTTTTGCCTTCTGGACCTGTTGTATTAATCAGGTTAGCGTAAAACTGTGGAATAAGGAAATGCCTTAACCACAGGTATCACTCAGATGATCAGGTAGATCCTGAATTTCAAGATATGACAACAAACAGGAATTTAGATAGACAATTCTGATAAGATTGTGTTTAGAATAAGCTTTTTGAAACTGCTAGAGTACTAATGGTAGGTGAAACTGTGAGAAAATTATGTTTCCTTACGGAGTGACTTATGTGCACACACATGCACACAATTCTGTAGGCTTTTAAAAATCAGTTTGCTGTAGCCATTTTTAGTATTAAAAGTCAATGGGCAGTGCTTAAACATGTGAAACAAATAGTTTCTATAAATGTATCTCTTGATATATTGCTTTCTACAAGGCTGGCATGGAATTGAAAGAATAAAATGACACAGTCAAGCTAATAGTGTAATATTAATCATATCTATGATGAAGAGGAAATTGAGATAACTTGGAAGGGTTAAAAGTGGGCTGGTTTCTTTCCAGACATATATTTAGGAGGTTTTGTTGTATCTAGCTGAATATTAAGTCAGCAAAGTAAAAAGTAGCAATGGTACTGTAGTCTGCCAGCAAATTGTGTATGAAACAAAGAATACTAGGTTCATACAAGCTGATAAAGAATTACTGCACAGACAAAGCCATTTAAAATTTGCAGCTCCAACCAGACCATTTTTTATGTTTTACAAAGAAGTACAATTACATTTCGAATGACCTTATGCCACAATGATGATATAAAGAGCAGATTTGTCTCTGCTCCTGGGTCTAGCTTATATATCCCATATACATCAGTGCATTTCAGTTGGTATAGCTGAGATTGTTTATCTTTGTCAATTTTAAGATATGAATTAAACTCAAATGTCTTTCAAATATGATACTGTACTTACTCTGTTCAAATAATAGAAATAATTTATTGCAGTAATCTGAATTTATGTCTTGGTTAGTTAAAGCAAATATATGGCCTCTATGGGATTCCCTTTTGCCCCTTAAATTCCACAGTGCTTTAAAATGTATTTGTGAGTTAAAGAAAGTTTAGTATGTTTTGCAAAAAAAAAAAAAAAGCTTTCAAATTTATACTAATGAGAAATGAAACTTAAAAATAATGTTGACAAGCTACACTAGTTATTTCAAGTATCCACTGAAGTTTTAAATTCAGCAGTTAAGATCAGCAGATAAGACATTTGAAAGCTGAAAGGTTTAAAATCTGTATGTTTTTTATATTATATACACGTTATTGTAATTGGAACGCTAAAGGTGTTTGAGAAGTTTTATCTCCTTAGAACATTTTTTACTATTCAGTTTTGAACTTTGAATTTCTGTTTGTATTTGTGGTGTTAAATCTTTTTGGGATTTCTCTTATGTATAAGTTTTGCTTTCTCCTTCCTGTCATATTCAAGATAAACCAACACCTTTTCATCTGTCTGTATTAATGAACCAGTACAAAAGTGGAGATATTAAAGAAAAATAATCACATTAATTGAAGACAATCTTGTATTTTATTGCCATTGGAAATATAAATACTGTTCCACACTTTTTAGGAGAGTCTGGTTAGGGGTTGGTTTTTTTTACTAGCAAAATCTAATGCCTGTAAAAATGTTACCTCTAACTAGATTAGTCATTGCTTTTTACAAATAAGCTTTTCAGCAAAATGTTTAATGAGACACAAGTGATGAGAGACTGTCCTTTGTTAGAAGAAATTTAGACTGCTATACCTTTCAAAATAGTAATGACTCTTTTGCGATTTAGTACATTCTGTAGCATTGGTTAAATTTATGAAATTATTGAAAGGAGCATCCAAGGTGATAATCATAATTAACCTTAGTTACTAGGTGGTGATGGAGCTGCAAACAGTGCTTTTAAACTGGGGGAATAGGGCTTTTAACTATTTTGAGCCAGATACCTTCAGTTATACACATATTTATAAATATAACTTCTGATAAAAAGATACTGTGAAAACAGTATCTTTTTTTTTACCCAGTGGGATAATTGTACCTTAGATCCTGTTAGCTGAAGCCAAGATAAAGATATTGCTTCATTTTAGTAGTCTCCCACTACATTTTTGTGCCTATAACATCAGTATTGTGTCTACTGTGGCATGTAGATAGTTTAAACACAAGTTGATCACCTAAATAAGCACGTATTAAGTGAAAAAGGCATTTTTAATTTATTGTGCAGTTTTCTATCTAGGTATGCTTTTAATTAAACAATAGTCCGTAAATAAACAAATAATAGAAGTTAGCAGAGAAGCAGTTGATCTAAATCATGACAGTAGCTCATTTATCTTTGTCCTAACAAGACAATAGGAAATGACACTAAGCCGTTTTTTTTCTATGCATTAAGATTTCCTTCTTAAACAAATGCAATTGAGGCAGTTTGTTTTCAGCGACAGCCCAGCACGCAATGCCAGTGGCCAGAGTTTTGCCTTGTCTTCATCCAGGGAAGGATTAATCTTGTGATGGTGCAAACAAAATGTATGTCTGAGGTCAAAGTGCGGGTTGCCCTTTTGGGATCTGCATTACATTAATGTCATTTTTGGGTTCCTGACGTAATCAAAACCAACACCATAAAGCGTCACTTAGCTAATTTGTGTATTATTGTCAATGTTACCATTAATTATGCGTTTGTGAGGAAAAAGAGGATTAATGAGATGTCACAGGTAATTTACAATGATCAGGCTCCCAGGACATTAAGAAAACACTAGCTGTGTACGATTACCATTCAAACATAATAGTGCTCATGCAGGAAAGCTTTTGTTAAGTCCCTGAACCAAGTTTTTTTTACTGGTATGAAATATATTTTATATTGTGTGTAGGTTTATTTTAATGTAAAAGCTTTGTAGCAGTTTGATTTTCTTTACTGAGCTCTCTATTGAAGGCATCAATAAAAACTGATACTGTGTTTTAATTGGAAAATCCTTGAAAAAATATGCTCTGTTGCATTGAATTGTTGTGAGATACTCTTTCACTGAAAAATTTCTACAGACAACATTAGTAAGCAAAAAGTTGCATTAAAATTGCAAGATTACAAGTGATAATGATACAGTCATTAATGCAGATAGAGTAGTATGATGCTTTATATATATCATAGAAGCAAAAATTATGGACAGTATGGTTTGTGTATTTACAGTGTATGTATCAAGTGTCCCTTGTAGGTAATAAAGTCAAACTTTAAATGAGATGAGCTCGTCCATTCATCAACTAATGACCTTATTTACCCTATTAGTGCTGCTGGTTTGTAAACTCTGTTACTGATTTTAATACAGAGTTTATAGAAAAGTTACTTTTTGGACAATAAGTCAAATTTTGATCCCAACTAACAGTAGTTCCACCAGACAAGGATTAATTTTACTTAATTTCATAATTGTCCATGTAGGGCTCATTTCTGGTAGAACACTGAATCTGTATTGATTTCAGTTAACTTACTGAACTTGAATTCTTTTGAACAAGGTTTTCTAATACATCCAATATTGGTGTCTGTTTCTGACAATGATTCCTTTATTACTTTTGTCATGGTTTCACCCAGCCAGCAACCAAGCCCCACACTACTCTCCTCTCACACACTCCTCACTCCTCTACCAGCCCCACACTCCTCACTTCTCTACCAGCAGGATCAGGATAGAATAGGACAGGTAAAAGCTAGAGAACTTGGGGGCTGAGATAAAGACAGCTTAATAGGGAAAGCAAAAGCAATCACACAAGCAAAGAAGAACAAAGAATTAATCCACTGCCTCCCATGGGCAGGCAGGTGTTCAGCCATCCCCAGGAGAGCAGGGCCCCATCACATGTAACTGTTACTTGGGAAGACAAACATTATCACACCAAAAGTCCCCCTCTTCCTTCTTCTTCCCCCCACTTTATATACTGAGCATGATGTCATACGGTCTAGAATATTCCTTTAGTCAGTTTGGGTCATCTGTCCCATCTGTGTCTCCTCCCAGCTTTCCATGCAACCCCAACTTCCTTGCCAGTGTGGCAGGATGAAAAGCAGAAAAGGCCTTGTTTCTTTGTAAGCCCTGCTCAGCAATAACAAAAACATCACTATATTATCAACCCAGTGTTCAGCACAAATCCAAAACTCAGCCCCATACCAGCCACTGGGAAGAAAACTAGCTCTACCCCAGCCAAAACCAGCACAACTTGATCATGTGGAAATAAGAACATATGAGAAGAAAACTTTAAAAGAAAATATTAGGAGTTTTTTGTACCTCGCAATGAGTCCCTCATAATTTCCTCCCAAATTACCTCGGAATATGGAGGGCAATTTTCAATAGTAATTCAGATCAGAAGTTGTTCTTAGGTATGCTGATTTCCCCCCATTCTCCTATACTCAGAACTGTTTTATACCAAGGTCTTAATATCTCGTGTCTTTCAGTTAACCTAGCACTGCCCTCTTAGCATAAATTTGATCAGATTGCCTTAGAAGGAAATATAAAGCTCTTAGAAGATCAGCTGAAATACAGTGCATATTTTTCACTTGTATTTATTGTTGTTCAAAGCTGATGCTTTGGAAACCAGTTTCAAGTTTTTGTCCTATGATTTCAAACTGTGATGAATGTAACAATCTTCTCATTGTCTTAATGCCATCCTGAAAAGACCAACTACTTTAATCTTTATACTCTAGTGATTCTTTGCTTCTCTGTTAAAGTTGCCAGAAGGATTTTTTTAATGGTGTGCAAGCAATTGGTGGTAATATTGGGCTATATCCCACTCAGAGTCTTAGGCATAGTTAGGATCCCACAGGCCAAAGGACTCTGCTTGTATAAAACACTGCTTCCAACATGAAGCCCTAAGGCTGTGGAAAGTGGAACACTCTGGAAAGTGGAAATGGTAAGACTAAAGTAACTTCAGCCTGCTACTGCCACGCAAGAGCCATAAACAGCAGTGGGCCAGGACTAGTTCTGGAGGTCACAGACTGACATACAAAGAAAATGAAATCAATTCTGCATGTGTTTGGTACACATTTATGAATATGGACTAGTTGCTAATTAAACTTTCTTCAGAAGAAAATGATGTTTTTATTTTACTTTCCAATCCAGGGCATTAAGTAGATACAGAAGCCTGGTGTGTTACCTACTACGGCTGCTGGTAACTTTTTGATGCAGTATGTTAGCTACACGAAACAGTTTGAAATAGAAATCAGAAGATAACTTTAAACACTGTTTTAAAATAATTGGCATGATATTATACGAAAGCTAGAGCAAAGATAATGAGTGATTAAACAAGACTTTAATGTTAACTGATAGATTTTGAAGGATTTATGTATAAACTCCATAAAAGCTTGTAGTTGGATGTGCAAGATATCATGTAAAGCTGTCACTTCTTCATATAATTATTGATGATCAAGATACTAAGAAGTAAGGGCAAACCTGAGAATATAGTTCTGCTGAATATTAGAACTGGGCAAGAGTATTGTAATGAATGACAGATCTGCTGAAAATTACTAAAAAGTTGTTGCAGTTAATATCAAGATTAGTCAGTTAACTGAGTTTGAATTTCTTGTGTTATTTTGGGGGATTGTTTACCTTTAGCAAGTGAGGCTAAATAGATGGTGCCAAATTTTGCAACTAAAATGTGAAACCTGGAGATTCCATTCTATTTTGCGGAATTTCTGCTCATCTCCCACGAAGACACCAGAATTTGCCAAGTAGAGATAACTTTGTGTGCAAGTATTCCTAGGATTTTATACAACTGCAACAAAAAATCAAGGAATGTTAGCATGCTCTTTACAAAAAAACTTAAATGTATGTTATGAATGAGGTCTCAGATCCTTCTAACCTTTACTCAGAATCCTGTTCCAAAAAAATTTGTCAACAGCTCAGTCTCTCCATGTGCCACTGCTTGAGGCAATTTTTAACTTATACTTATGCATAAATAAAACATTAAATAAGAGATCTGATGCTTATACACTCCCTTAATGAGTGAGACTGCTTCATTTGCCTTTGTATGAAAACAGAAGAGAGTCAGGATAAATTAAATGAGAACATTACATTCTTCAGAATTCCCTGTCTCCCTATAGACGTTTGGGACAATCTCAGAGATCGAAGTAATATGGACCCCATCCCCACCTCTCTTGCAGAGGAGAAAATTTGAATCAATCTCCAACATCTGGGATAAGAACTGTACCCAGCAAATAACTCTGTAACAATGTCTTTGAAATATAGTGTTTGTTCCAAATGAAACAATTTTTTTTTGTGACTCCTTAAAGAAAAGCAAGAACAAATATATCTCTTGAATTCAAAACAGCTTTCTTTTGACCAAACTAAAAATGAGTAATTTTTAATGAGTAACTTTACCAGAGTTGCTGAGTTTGGAGGTCTCTGGAGGTATCATTAAGGGACTTCTTGAGTATTCACTTACTGCCCTCATTAATTGCTCTTAGCTAAAATGTTCTGAACATTTTGGTCTCAGTCAGATATTTTAAAAGCAAAGGCTGATGTGTTTGTGAATACCTGTCATTTGGGTCAGAACTTAAGTCTGACTGTCTTCTCGTCAGGAGTCAATTTAGATGGGTTTTTTTTGCTTGGTAATCCAGTTGCATGTCTGCATGCCAGTTGCATACCAGATAAGGCAAAAACAGAACAAAAGCTAGATCAAATACCATTTACTTGAGTTTGCTAGAAAATTGTGTAACATGCAAGTCACGGGTTTTTCTCCATCTAACTTAAAGAAATTGAAGGTACGAAAAATGGGTTAAAGCAAGATAGTAACAGGTCAAACAGCTTCAGGGGAAATCTACATATTTTTCTCAGCATTCTAGCTAAATACTAATGAGCTTATTAAAATAAAGTGACAAAAAAAGAGATGCTTTACTTTCTATATTTGACCTTTGTGCAATGAAGGTAAACACACTGCATCTTTTGAATAATGCAAATACATGCAAGTCTATTTATGGGATACATTTTTAATCAGTAAAATGATATATACATGATTAGATGTTTTAATATATTTCTGTTTATGAAAAAAACTTGTATTCTGCTAGAACATGATTCTGGATTTTGAAATAAGACAGAATATTATAAAATATAAACTTCTATACAAGGACCATCACATTTTTTTCTGTACTTACTTCCGTGAAAGAGATGAGTAATATGTTTGTCTATAAGTTGCTGTTTAAAAAAACAATAAGAAGCATTTTGGAGAGAAACTAATATCTGAAGACTAATTTTATTTGAATTTATTTTTATCCGACAAAATAGAATTTGTGAGGTTACAAACCATAAGTTGAAATATTTAAGTTACTAAATGATGGAACAAAACATCATTGCCATTGTGTAGTATTCAAATTTGACAGATGAAATCAGATTTTCTTAGCAAATATAGTCTGAGGGGACTTGTCTGTAAACTTATGCACTGAACTGAGTGAATACAGTACATTGTCATAATGTCCAAGAAACACTGAGAAGATGTAAAGATTTTGGATACATTTTATGCTGCAGGAACCTGGATATTCAGGTGCCAGATGCTTAGACTGTTTGTTGGATGTTCATAAACCAGTATGAAACCAAAAGCTTATAAGGAGGATGGAAGGAAAGGAAGAGACACGAAGGACTGATTTCTCTCTCTTCTGGGCCTTGGAAGAAATTTGGCTGTGAACTAGGTGATTGGGCTAAGGTTTTCAGAAGGAGTAGAAGCTGGCTTTTTAATTAAGAGGAACAGTTTTATTACATTAACTACTTGTTCTTATTGATAATCTGTAAATAAAGCATCACACATTGATTGCAACTATTAGAAAATTGTACAATTGCTATTATGTTATCCTTCATTCTTCCTCATATGTTAATATTGTGTATCTATTTTAGTGCCTATGTTTCACAACCGTGATTATTTTCAGTGAGATGATTTGTTTGTGTTTTTAAAAAATGCTGGTTTGAAATTAAAATTGACTTGTTCTCTTTTGATTTAAGTGCATTGTATCAACAAACAATAAAAATATTCAGGCTTGTAAATTAAAATAATTTATACAAGTAGTAAAAAAGACCGTGATATAATGATGTATAACTTTTCCTCTTCTAAAACTGTTGACTAAAAAATTGATATAATATTGCCATTTCTCAACCTGTAAAGACTTCAGTTTGATTTTTCCAAATGGTGAATCCTCTTAAAGTGTAGTAACACAATGACGTAGTTCCGAAAATATAATACATGGACCAAGTCTGTGCTTGATTATGGACTTATATGCCAGTTTCTTTAACTTGGTAACACATGACATCATCAGCATGTGGAAAGTTGTTTTAGTGTTGGTTACACTTGCAAATGAATTTGAATACAGGGAGAGTCTAAAATAGAGAGGCAGTAAAGCAGACTAATCTGAAAACTTAGTAGTCAAACAAGCAGTAGCAGACAATTATTTCTCATATAAATATTCTCCTGTAGATTGATCGATAGAATATTAATCCTTAATTAATCCTTATTAATACTTCCACACGTAAAAATGTGGGGAAGGACTTTCTACTTACTAAAACAGAATATGGCAGGCAGATTACCTGTATGGTTTGAAGTAGGGTTGTTTGGGGGTTTGGGTTTTTTTTGAGCTAAATGTTTTGGGAATATTTTGTTAAAAAAAGGCTCTAGCTGCATATTTGCTGAATACTGTTATCCCTTAATGGACCTTTAGTCTTCGACCTTTATTCTTATAGGTGTTCTGTTAACTTTGAATACTTATTGCTTTAGATCTCTTTCTTCCACAAGTTCCTACATTTACGTTGAGCAGTGGGGTCATTTTCACTTTTGCTGAGGAAAGCTGTTAAGTTAAAATAAAGTGACCAAATGTTTCTTCAGGTTGGTTGTGTAGCAGATATGATTCAACTACTAAGCATTTGGGATAAATGCATCAACTTTCATGGGGATTTCTTACTATCATTTACAATATTAGACCTTTGTGCTCTGTTGAATCAGTCTTTGCTCTTATCAGGCCTGTTGCCTAAAGTGCATATGTAACCTACAGTTACCTAAGGGAATCATAAGTACTGCTCTGACTGAAGTTAGTGTTTTTCACAGTTCTCTATTCTTTCTTCTGTAGTCAGTCACTTTCTGGTTCTTATCTTATTGCTGATGTTTTTTTGGTTTGTTTTGATTTTAATATAGGATTGGATAAATTGTAAGATAAGGTTAATCTTTTGCATTCTAGCAGAAAATGAAGACCTTTGTGATAATTTTCTACCTTTATGTCTCTGTTTCTTTGGAGTTTAGCTTTTGTGGTAGCTTAAGTTAATTTATTTTTCTCAATATTTTGGTCTACCTTCCATTTATGTTCTCTTAGACAAATTTGAGATCATTATTATAAAATTAACATTTGTTTTTCATAGAGTATTGCTTCCCTCCTCTTTTCTACTTGATAACAGTCTTTCTTGGTTAGTGTTCTGAGCTGCTTTATATCAGGTATGGTCAATTAATGTGCAACACCTTATGTAGATAGGGGTGTGTAAACACCTTAGGTCTTCTAATTGTCTGCCCTTGTCTATTTTTATTATGTAATCTCTCATTATAAATGTTTTGCTTTCGCATTAAAACCTTCAGAGTTTGATTATGTCCAGATTTTTTTCTAGTGCATCAGGAGCTATGTTTAGTATAAATAAATGTGCTATATCAAAACAGATGCATGTTCAGACTGTTTTAGAGCTGTCTTAAATGCCAACTTTTATCCACATGGTACTAAGATCTTAGAAAAAATGAATTACGTTCTATATGTAATTCTGCAGTGGTTTGTTATCTTAATTGCTAGGTGTATTATTTTAACTTAACTAAAAGGTGGGCTAAATTAATTGTAATCTCTACCTGAGCCCTGAGATTTGAACCATGACAGTGAAGGAGAATAATTATTCTCTCACTATCATTAGAGAACTATCCAAGGTAGACATTTTCTTTTTACTGTACGTTAACCAAAGGTAAGTGGTAGTTAAAATTCACAATTAATTGTTAAGAGTCAGCTTTCTTTTATAGCTTAGATGCAAAAAAGCAGTATAGCTTCACATATGTGTAAAATCTTAAATGGTCTGTTTTTAAGAATATGTTATTTTAAAAGAGTGCTTTGAATATTTAAAGTTTACTTATCTTTCAGCTATTATTCTTTTGTATTAAATGGAATGATTCTGATTTTTAGTCACTTCCATTTTTCCTCATTCTGAATTGCATGTCTTCTGATAATATATTATTTTAGTCACAAAATCAAAGACCACCCTATGTATTTTTTGCCTGTTGATAAAGAAAATTACATTCAATTTATTAATTGTTTTGCAAATATCTATTTAATGTAGTTATGTATACTTTTTTGATTCAGTTATAAAAATGCTTTTTCATTCATAAAATGGATGTTGATTATATTTTTCTCAAAATTCTTTTCAGTTTGTATTGGTTCACCCAAATTTCATTACCATCCAGCTACAACAGGTCTTGTAGGCCTCACCAAGAGCTTTGTGGTGATGTCTTGAGGTCTCTTTGGAGTTTTGCAGGTGTCAGAGTCTAAAGCAGGCCGGGTCTTCAGTGAAATGACAGTATAAAATTTCTAGCAAAAAAAATGCAAGCAGAAGCAATTCTGTTGCATCTGAAGCCAAGCTGTGTCTGCACTTTTGTGGTCCTGCCTGCCTCAGCCTTGGAATTGCAACACAGCCCTTTCCCTTCATCTGTTCTGTTGACACTGATGTTCATCTGATCTTCTGATGAGCTAGCTCAGGCAAGGAAAATCAGCAAATGTTTTTTACTTGTCTTGTTTTCTCTTATAAGGACAGATTCCTGCTAATTTATTTCTTGAAACAGAGTAAGAGAGAGGGATTCCAAGGGTGATATTACAGGTTGATGTTAACTACTGTGGAATCGCAGCCTGAGGCTATAGTGCAGCTAAAATTTTGGGCTGGAACGATCCACAATGCTTACCAAAAGAAAAAGCACCCTGGCCCTAACCATAGACACTCAATCCAGGTGCACATTGCTTTCTCTTCAGCATTTTATTTCTGTATAAAATCAACCAGTTTAGGAAACTGATTGAGCTGATGATTTCTTCTTTTTTCCCCTAACTTTCAGTCAGATCAGTCTCTCTTACAGCATCACGGAAGGGAAGGACAAGAGCAGGAAGTGAGGAAAAAATGGGGAAAGGCTAACTAATACTTCTTCTTTGTCACAGTGTTTATGCTGGCTGAAAATGTTAATTTAATTACATATTGTGAAAGGCTGCTGTAGTTGAGTCACTAAGAGAGCTTCACTAGGGTCTACAAAAAGCATAGCAGCCAACGGAAGGAATTAACAGTCATTATGCACAGAGGCTCATAGCAGCTGATGAAAAAAGCTTATACCAGATGTGTTGAAAGTTTCTTGCAGCTGATGGAAAAGGCCCAGGCTGTCTAACACAAGAGACATTTGACAGCTGATAAACTGGCCTATGGGTTCTAAAGAATAGTTATGGGACAAGAAATTGGTCAGGAACTTAAAAGTGCAGAAAGCTTTTTTCTCTCTTAAATAAAACCAGGTTTGTAATAATCTACAGAGGCCCAAATCATTCTACTCCCACACCCCAGAGACTCCCTAATTGTGAATTTGCATTGTTCTTTCCTTTGGTTTTGCCTGTGGCCTTTGGCAGCTGCTTTGCTGATCTCCCCCAGTAACAAGAACATGGTTGGACATCTGTCATCAATCATTGTGGGAATGGGATGCTTACTGCATTCAAGTAGAATTTGATATATAATTGCAGGCAGGCAGGTTGTATTTTCAGGTAGTAAAATAGAAGACCTTGAAGAGATAAAAGAAGGGAATTGGTATTTCTGTTCTTAGGTTTCCAGTATTTTTCTGTACTTTTTCAATTGAAGGCTGTAGGTTGGATATCAACTTCAGCTAGTGTAAGCACTAAATGGTCTTTTTCTTTTGTACCCTGAGATGTTACATTTTGTACGTCAGTGTAGCCACTTTGCTGATAGATAACAGTCTAATTCCTATGAGCAGTGAAGTCAGTACTTAAATAGTTCAGGCTAACAGAGCACTACAGGTACACTGGAGACAACTCTCCATTAGATAGTTTTGAGTTTATTTACAGTGCTCCTTCAACTGTAATTATTAGGCCCATTCATACACTTGTTTTCAAGTCATATTAAGGATGCTTACACTGGAGATAGTAAAGATACTCAGCTTGGAAACCAGCAAAAGATGCATGCAAATTTAACAATATAGTGTAAACAAAAAGACATCTAATAATGATCTTTACCTTAGGCTGCATCAACGCAATGCTGATTTGAAGCTGCAAAAATCAAGTATAGTTCTCAGCTCAGTGCTAGCTGGGCTTCAGTTTCTGTTAGATTCAGAAGGATCTGACAGCCAAAAGCCTCTGCCTCTGAATGGTTGAGGCTATAGAATTTCAGTAGTTCTGAAATCAGTGAGGACCAAGGCTTAACCTTGTGGTTAAGGTCTGCTGTTAAGGACCAAATTCCCAGGTTCTTTTTCAGTATAGCAGAAGAAGTTGTTTTCTTTTCTAACGGTGGTTGATTCTTATGTACCTCCTACCTTTATTTTTATCAGGTTTTCACTATTGCTTCTCTTATGAGCATTTGAATATATACCATTTATATAATTTTAAAGTATAACTTTATTCTATTTTATTCTGTATCTGTCTTTTGAGTGTTCAGATTAAATTCAAAATAACCTTTCTTAATCTGAGCAGCCTCAGTGATTTTTACAGGTATTTACAGATGGTTGCTGGCTAATGTGTAAATTACCTCAACTGCTAAGTCTAAAGCTTTTGTTAGCAATTGTTGAAAATCTGAAATTGTGCACTGACAGGGAATATTTAAAAGGGCAGAAAATCTATAAGCAGTTTTATAAAATTGTGAGTTTAAAAAAACAACAAACAAACAAACAAACAAAAAAGGATGGATTTCATGCATTTTCAAAGATCCTGGGGTCCTCGGAGAATTTGCCTCTTTGTAATAGCAAAGCAGGTTACTGACAAATGACATAAAACTGGAAGATGTTTCTCTACAGTGCTGTTTGATTGTGGGTTATATTTCTCAGTATTCTTACCCCTGTTTTGGAAACATTCTCTTTTATTATTTTGTACAATAATAAAATGCACAGTGCAGTTGGGCTGTCTTAAGTTTAACATTCTCCTTAGAACTACTTTTAGAAATCAAATAGTTTAAATGTTTAAGTGAAATGAAGATAAATATGCTGAAATCCATCTACTGCCTGTAGACTATTAAATCTACCTGCTTGCTGCAGTTTTTTCTGCTCTTCTGTCTTTTTCTTTATTCTTGTGAATAATGGCTTGAGGCCAGATAGGTTCTAATAAACCCGAGGGTTAATATTTTATTTCTTATTATTTAGAAATAGTAAGGAAGAGCCAATGCTTTTGGCTCAGAGAAGTTTGGAATTCAATAATGCAAGGGAGAAATGATTTTACTAAACAAATTCAGAAGCTGAGATGTCTGTAAGAAGTAGAGTATTATAATTAATTAAAAATCACTACTTAGTAATTGTAATTCTGTACAAATTCTCAGGCAAAATCTGAAATGTGTGGTCATACACTGATAGTCCCCAATGGGAATTAGAGCAACTAAACTGATTACTGAAAATGTTCCATTTTTGTTTGGCTGGGTTTTGCTGTGTGTTCTTTGATGGATATTTTGGGTGGTTAGTTGGTTGGTTAATTTTGGATTTTTTTAAGCTATGTGAGTGTGTTTTGATCTATTTTTAAAGAAACTGAAGACAAAGTAAAAATGCAATCAAAGTTTGGATTGCACATCTTCTGGTCCAGTATACAACTGCAGTAACACTTCTTTTCATACTATTGCAGTTTTAAAGCCACCTAATATTTTGTTCTGCTTACTCTGTGTGTGGAGGAAAAATTGCTGTAGGTTAAAGCGACAATAAACTGGTTTTAAAAGACAGATATGTTGTTGACATATGAAGAAAGGAAAAGCTTTTTGAGGGAAACTTTGTTTAAACTTATCTCAAAATACCGTAACTTTCCAACTGATAGCATACCTCTTTTTATGGTTTATAAACAAAACCTTTTGTCCTAACTTGTTCTCTGCTGTTCTTAATTTAGTCTATTGTGGTGAAGTACTGAAGCCAGATCCCATACCTTGTTATGCTGAGAAAGTCTGGGTTCCATCATTTTCTCTTTTTTGAAAGACTTTGTTTATTCAATCTTTAATTTACTATCCTCTAGATGACCTAACAGTCATCTAATTTTATTTTTTTAAATAAAAACTATATGTAGAGAAAAGTCAAGGTAATCTGTATATGACTATTTTTGTTCCATGTTTAGTTCTTCTTTTGTCTGAAAAATTCTCAGAAAACTGTCAGGAGTAGTAAAATTAATTTCTGTCTGTTTTTTTAAAATCGTTTCAACTTAAGCATACTACAATCCATCGGAAAGAGTATCAAATCAGAAAAATTATCAGAAATAAATTACAAAAGAAGTTATACAAATCTTATTCCAGGAGGGCCCTGAGATATATGTTTTTAGTAATATAATTGATATCAAATAGTTCTGATTTTCAGTTGCTAAATAGAATAATAGAATCATTAATGTTGGAAAAGACCTCTGAGTTCACTGAGTCTGGTCTTGGACTAAACACCACCCTATCAACTAAACCATTGCAATAAATGCCAAGTCCAGTCATTTCTTGAACACCTCCATGGAGGGTGAGTCCACCAATTCCCTGGGCAGCCTGTTCCAAAGTTTGACAACCTGTTCAGTGAAGAAATTCTTCCTAAGTAAATGCTATTCCTGCTGAAATGTGAAACTTCAAAACATTATTTAGATCTACATTTTAGGTGTACATATTTGACTCCCGAGAACGGAAATCTGAATGTGTTGACATAGTTAGCTGTCTTTCTATTTGTTCTATGTTCATGAGGATTCCCAAAATCACTAACACTGAGGCACAAAGGGTATAAACAAAGGAACTTTATTCTATTACTTGTGATAGCAATTAATACTTATCAACCCCTGGATTTCTGAAAAGCCGCTGAGCAGGAAAAGGAGATGGAGCATGGTACTCAGTGGGAGGGGCAGGCAGGCAATGCACTTTTCAGGGCATCCCCTGGATCATAGCAGTGTGCAGCTCACCCTCCTCACCTATCCAACCCAGAACCACCTCTTATATCCCCCTCACAGGAGTGGAATTTTCTAGTTGCGACATCGGCTCACGCGTGGCCAGTGCGTGAACCGAGACCACAATGGCTTATGATATCAACTCTGTGCCAACAACAGCTTTGTTATTTCTTCTTCTAAAAGTCAAGTTCCCACCACTTAACCTAATCTATTGCTCTTCTTTCCGTGATTCAGTTCCTGTCCTAATCTACTGTTCTTTCCAAGGTTCAGTTCCCAACAGTGACACTATTTAATATTTTCCCATGCCACATTGACGAACACAACCACGGACCAACTATGGCAGAGCCTCAGAAATTACTCAGGTCCCTGACACACTATTGTCAATAAATCTCTTGAAATTGCAGTGATTAGAAAATAAACACATACAAATTTGTAAATATTGTGCATCTAGGTAAAATTGGGCCAGACATTTTACTGATGTAGGCTTTCAGACTTCAGTGAAAGACTGGTGTTTTCCATCATTTGAGAAGCGAGGCTGCAATATTGATATATACATGTACACAAATATATGATAAAATGTATAAAGTTGGTGTCTTAATTAATTTTTAACATAATTTAGTTTGAGTGTATTACAGCCATTTTAATTAGTACATAGTCAGCCAACAGAAAGTCATATATAGCACAGAAGCAGTGAAGAAATCATGCCATTCATCACTGTTCTGGCATCCAGACTGAGTTTTGATCAGAGCTAAAATGAGCTCAGCAGTTGTTCTGCATTTGCAACAGTAACTCTCTTTGTAATATTCAGGAGGTGGCTGGGTTTTATCAAAGCAGAAAATAGTCATTATTCTGCATCTGTGGTCATCTTGAAATCTAGTTTGTCTTGACCAAAGTTAAGTTTTACCTTGGATGGAATAATAGAGTTATATAGATAAAATTTTTCTTCTCTGTTTTGCATGATGTGGCTTACTGGCTAAAATGATATTTAAGTAAACATAAAAACCCTTCTGTGCAATAAGAATGGCTAATCATTGGAATAGATTGGGGGTCACCCTCCCCAGTAAAATGTTTAGAAGGAAATTAAAACCCTAATGTTTTGGACATAATTGCTCTTTGGTCAAGCAGTGTTCTAGCTGTTTTCAGATCTCTTTAAGCCATATTTCAGTGATTTTGAGAGCCAACATTGCCACCAAAGTACTTCAATTTGGTCACAAAGCTGAATCTGGATCGTGCCAGCTCCTGGCTATCTGTGTCCATACAATACACTCTCTTGAGAGCAGAATCATAGAATCATTGAATGGTTAGGGTTGGAATGGACCTTAAAGATCATCTTGTTCCAACCACCCTGCCATTCCATTCATAGATCAGGTTGCTCAGGGACCCATGCACCCTGCCCTTGAACACTTCTAGGGATGGGACATTGACAACTTCTCTGGACAACCTATATCAATACCTCACTGCACTATGAGTAAAGAATTCTTCCTAGCATTTAATATGTGTATGTGTATGGCCAGTCTTCGCGAACGAAGATTTGGGAAGGGTCTTTGCCCTTTGAGCCTGCGCAGTGGATTTTTTAGGTGAGACACAGCGTGCGCTGAGCTGAGCCCACCCTTTAATCCTAAGGTTCATCTGCCGGGGCCGAGCAAGCTTGGACGGTGGCAGTGAGGTCCTCAGGACGTAGGTTTGTTTAGAGTGACCTTCTCTTAGATGGATGGCCTTACAGGGCTAACGAGCTCCATCTACCCGGGGGACTCCTCTGACCGGGACCCGAACCCGGGCCGCGGTGGTGAAAGCGCCGCATCCTAACCACTAGACCACCAGAGGGCCCCAGCATTTAATATACATCTCAGTTTAAAAACCATTGCCCCTTGTCTTGTCACTATCTGCCCATGTAAAAAGTCCCTCTCCCACTTTTTTATAAGCCCTCTTAAGGTACTGGAGGGTGCTGTAAAGTCTCCTTGGAGACTTCTCCATACTGAACAACCCCAATTCTCTTAGCCCGTGTACATAGGAGAGAGGCTCCAACTCTCTGATCATCTTTGTGGTCCCCCTCTGGACCTGCTTGAACAGGTCCACATCTCTCTTGTGCTGAGGACTCCAAGTGATTCTCACAAGGGCAGAAGAAAGCAAATGTTGCACCCATCTTCAAAGAAGACCAAAAGCTACAGACAAGTCAGCCTCACATTGATCCACAAGAAAACCATGGAGTCTCCTGGAGAATGCTTCTGGACATAAAGAAGAAGGTAACTAACAACATGCCTTGTTAGTTAGACGCTAAATCATGTCTGATGGATCTGACTGACTTTATGATCAAATGGCTGGATTTCTGGACAAGGGACTGGATAAGGCCCCAAAGTAATATGATCTGGTCTCACAGCTGATCCTTGCTTTGCACACAAGATTGGACTGATACCCTTTCCAATATGACTTTTCCTGTTATCCTGCCAACCCACTTCCAGGTTCTTACAGTTCTTTACCCATATGTATATCTACATATGTTTGTATTTAGTTGTGCTTGGCACTGTATGTGGCTTCACCTCCTAAAGGAGGTACTAGGAAGAAAAAATAACGGGCTTAAATAATTTGGCATAATTTGAAAGGATAAATTTACAGCATAACTGGGAAAACCAAGATCCTTTATTTCGTGTTTCCAGAATACATGGGTAACATAATTTTGACTGTCCTCAATATCTGTCTGCATAACTCTTCAAGAGATTGGTCCCTCTTTCCTGAAGAAAACCAAACAATTGTATATGAAGATAGAATTAGTAAATTAGACAGATGAAGACAGGATTAGTCTTAGAAATTTTATAAATTTTAAGGGCACTTAAAATTTCTTTGTCCGTCCATCCCCTCTCCTCTCCCCATGCTTTTTTTTTCTTATTTAAATACATATTCTCATTTCACTCCATGGCTGCTTGCTGTAATGCAAATGCAATGCTTCCATACAGTAGCATCTCAGAATACTGCTTTCTATTAGCTAGAATTCCCATCAGCTAGAATATTGGTTGACTTAGCCTTTCTTCAATTTTGTTGCTTCTCAGATTATATCACTGCAGTATATCTTGGAATTAAATACTTGCACAGTTCAATGTATTTCCATGACAAGGTTGAAAGATTGGGAAAGGACTAGAAGAAGAAATATTTGAGAGATAATTGTGTTATACTGACAACTGTGTAATGTCCTTAACTACTGTTGGTGATAATGATGAATGCTATATAGTACAGTACTCTCAATTGGTGAGCAAGTCAATTAGAACAGGTCCGCAGTCATAAGAACTGTCTTATGTAATGAAATGGGTTCAACTTTAATGATTTCTCTTCCCCTTCCCCCTTCCATCCCAAATTTAAGATGCCTAAAGCAGGGATGTTTTTGTTGTTTTCATCAGGTTGACAGTGGCTGATCAAATTACAGAGAATTCAGTTTACCAGTTGGCCCATGATACTTGCAGTAGATGTGTACTGGACATATTGAGATATCAAATAGCTATTAATTAAACAAGAAGAAAGCTTGAAGTCTTTAAGAAACTGTCAGTACTCTGACTACCATTTTTCTGTTTCCAGTACCATAATTAGCAAGTAATACTCTTGATAGCAAACTAAAATAGCTCCACCCACAACACAAAAAAAATCCCAAACTGGCAGAAAGGATTGGAGCACTGAACACAGCTCAAAGAATAACTGAATGCCTGAGATTTTCTCATTTTTGTAATTTATCTAGGTCTTTATCTTTCACATTTTCATTACCCTTTTCTAGTAATTTCTTCTATTGGCATCTCTTTTTCCCCTATCAACATCTATTCTAAAAATCTGCTTATTGATTATCTTATATGTAACCAAAACTATGTCATTATTTTTTCAGCTCCTCAGATATACAAGCTGATATATATACAACTGATATATATCAGTTGTAAGGTTCAATTTAGGTATTAATCTGCTTGATTCATAAAAGCCTTATTCTAATTTTATGCTGATGTACCTTCACTGAGTTTAGCGTGATGAATTAGATTCACACTGAGAAGGATATTTCCACATTTTATTTAAAGATTTACTCTGCCTTCCCTGTCATTTATGAAAAGTGTACTAAATTTAGTGACCGTTTTTAAGGTTCAGGAGATAGAAAAGAACTTGATCAGTTGATTCTAAGTAGTAGATTTTTGTGCCCATCTGATTTATACTTTTTCAATGATGATGGTTAATTTTGATGTGACTAGCCACTGAATAACATCTGTGAAGAACAGGAACCTTTGTGAGCAGTGAATGCTTACGTTGTTTCAAATCACTTTTCTGTCGATTGGACACGCAAGTTTACCTGTTACATAGACTTGAAAACTTTGGGAAAAGTACTTGAATCTGTTGAAAAATAGTTGAATGCCTTGAAAGAAATGAGAAATTTTTTCTGCCAGAATTATGGTATTTTTATGCTGATTGCTACTACATGTTGATTTACTGGGAATTATTCCTGGAAATGGTTTCCCCAGAAGTGAGATAATGGCCACGACAGCCAATACAGATCACATAGTACTGTTACAACATCCCCCACATTAATTTCACACATTTCCACCAATTTCTGAAAAACATGCTTGCCCTCTAGCTCTTCATAAGTCACTTATCTTTACTGATTTGTAATTTTGGGCTCTCTTTGGAAAAGAAGATACTACCGTACATCTTAGCTCTATCCCATTGCAATACACCATTAAACCCTTTTATAACATGTTATTTATTATGTCATGTAAAGTCTGTAGCTCTTAGGAACAGCCTTAAAGGATTTATGTTTTATTTATATATGTTTTTACTTTTATTCTTTGTTCAGTTGGTTATGTCCTATTTTAAATAATTTGAGGAAAAAAGTATTACTTGTTGTAAAACAGATACCCTCGGTAATTCTAGACCATTTAGCCTTTTTTCCTGTTATGTTTCATCAGATTTTAGTTATCTCCTAGAGAGCAAGGATTTAATAGATTAAAACAGCAATTGATTTTTTTTAACGTCTTTTATTTGAATTTATCCATTCCACTGAAATACATTATGTGTCTCCAAAGAAAGTAATAAATTATAGACAAAGCAAAAATTAAAATTAGATCTGAATGTGGGGTAATGCCAAAAGGAGACTGTTCAGAAAGGTTACAAGCTGTCAAAAACCAATTTGTATGGTTAAAAGCCACACAGATAGATGCTGTTAATGGAGTATCTGTAATGATTATTTAGGCGTTGGTTGCTTATTATGTCTTTGAGGCAGCTATTCACTGTGCTGCTTTGGAGGCTATAAAGAGCTGTAATTCTGCACCTATTATACAGAAGAAGTGTGTGCAAGAATGCACTGTACCACATCAAACAAACCTCTCCTCTATTCTCTTGATTTTTAATCATCTATCCCTCTTGGAATTATGGTTGATGATGATTGTGAGAATAAAGACTAGTTACTGTAGTGAAAGGATCATAAAGTCAATCATGTGGATAAAATTACTTAGCAATTCAGCCAGCTGGTCTCTATTTGGCTTCACTTCAGTTCATTAGTTTATGGGTAGAATTCACTCCACATTTTAAAAAAGCAAAAATTGCATAAAAACTAGTTTGTAATTAATTGCAGCTTTTTATATAGAAATAAAATTGCCAAATGAATGTTCCCATTGGGCACTCATTTCTGGTTTCTTTTTGTATCCTTTGTAAAATAAGTTTATTTTGTATTTACAACCTGTTTTAGACACAGGTTGCTCACCCACAATCCATCTCCTTTTCTTGAAAAGCATTCTTTTCACGATGTAATACTTGAAGAGTTTTCAAATCACAATATTTGCTAGAGAAGTAGACAACTTTAGGCAACACAGGGGCCATTTGGAAACAGGCTGTATAATCTTGGCATTCTGTGCCAGTGCTCTCATGCAGGTGATTAGGTGGCATTGTATAACCATAAACATATGTTTAAAGTGCCATACATCACAAGCGTGTTGTGGTTTGCATGCTCTTTAAGAGCTAAATAGCTAATGTTAATTACTATTGTGTTTAACAGAGCCAGAAATAACAAATATATTATTCTTCTAGTTTTTAAACCTTTTATGAAGAGCACATAAAAGCAGCAAGGCAACTGGGGATTTAATACATTTTTAATCTCTTAACAGGATATCCAAAATGGACCCAAATTAATCCCAGATCCTTTTGGGTCTAACTGCAGAAGCTAAAGAGGCCATAGCCTGTATATTTGTATAAGCAGTTACACTGCACTGCAAAAGGAAAATGGTATAAAAATGTTGCTAGAAACATATCTTAAGAAAATTATAACTATTGAAAGGAATGTATCATTTATAAGGCCGGATTAAACACTCATGTGTTAGCTTGGCACAGAATAATGGTCTTTCATCAGAAGCAGCGTATACACAGAATCCTCTGAATATACATTGGTGGATAAAGGTTGAAGAGAGTATTGAGGTGGAGTTATGACTTGCTATTATTCTTCTATCTGTTAAGGGTATTTGAAAAGTGGAGTTGTAAGAAACGTCAGTGTGTCAAGATGCATTTCAATGTCCAATTAGATCAAAGTAGGTTTTGAAACACTGAATTTTTTTACATTTTCATGTTTCTTACATTTCCATGTTTCCACAAGAAACTGTCCTAAAAAACAAACTGTCAATACTGTTATTATTTTTGAGGTCTTGATACATGCTGTCTATATCTTAAGAATTCTATTTAATTAATTATTCAATTTAATGAATTGGCACTTCTCAGTGTAAGATAATTCTCTGTCAGTTTTACAATTGTTTACTGGCTTCATGTTGTAACTCCTGTGAGCCATTAAACTTGCAGAACTGAATAGTATTCAGGAAGGAATAGGGTGTCTTCTGAGCTCAGGGAGGGAATGGGCCTGAAGTTGTGTCAGAGGAGGTTTAGGTTGGATATTAGAAAAAGGTACTTCACCCAGAGGGTGGTTGGGCACTGGAACAGCAGGCTCCCCAGGGAAGTTGTCATGGCACCAAGCCTGAAAGATCTCAAGAAGCGTTTGGATGATACCCTCGGGCACGTGGTGGGACTTCTGGGGATGGTCTTGTGCGGGGCCAGGAGTTGGACTTGGATGATCCTTGTGGGTCCTTTCCAACTCAGCATGTTCTGTGTTTCTGTGAAGGTTTCTATTTTATTTAGGAACTCCGAAATTCCTGGGGCAGTGTAGCTGTGTCTGTTAGACATATATAGTCACTAAATGAATGATTTGCTTATACAAAGGCTTACTTAATCAACAGAATTTATCAATGGAAAAGATAACAGTGAAGTTCATATTCCTGTTCTGTTTGTTACTGGGAATGCATTTCTTTAGTTCAATCACATCTCTTTCAGTATGCAGTAAATATTGCTTGCATAAATGGCAATTTTTGACATTGTTAACAATTATAATTTAATTTATTTTTCCTGTCTTCTTTATTAGGTAACCACTGTCAAAGCAGAAAAGAATGAAAGAACTGCTAAAGCCAATATTGTCTAAAGAATATTGGAATTTTAAAATTTAGGAAAAAATTAGAAGGAAATGGCTTTCATAAGCCTCACTTATTACTGCAAAATTAGAATAGTCAATGGAAAGTCTACGATTAGTCCTACTACAAATGCATTATATTAGAAATGAAATAATTTGTTTTAATGTCACACAACAGTGCAAAACATTGAGGAGTCATTAGCATAAAGAATATGTGAACATAAGTGCCTATTCAAATTTGTATTGTTATTTTCCAAAATAGAAATAATGAGAAAATGGGATTGGTCCCAAGCTGAAGTCTGTACTAGCATATATAAGAAAATGTGTGTCACTTTGTTCATAAATATATCCTTGACTTAAAGCATGTTCCTTTGAATCATTTACATTTGTTTGATTGATGACATTTTGTGGAAATGCCTGGAAGACACACAGTACTTGCCTTGTGTTCTATTGATGTTATTCTTTCTTCTTCTTCCAATTCCTTCCATACTCTACATGGTCTACAAGAAATCCAGCAATATAGTGCTTCAGTAGCTCTCCTCTTTTCTGGGGGAAGGATGTGAATGGTGACTAATTTAGGATGGGAATGTTCATCCTGAAGCCCCTCATGACTCTCAGGGAAGGAGTCTCAGAGTAGCATAGAAGAAATTCTACAGTTATAGCTGCATCCTAAATGTACTTTAGCCTACCATTGATGAGAGAGGTCCAAAGTGCACTTGCTTTTATGGAACTGTTCATACTCAACACATTGTAGATTCTCACTATGTTAGAAGAGACAGTGGCTGGAGAGGCATACAATTCAATAGAGCATGGGAATTTTTAACTCCCCATATAGTAGTTAACTGCTGTCTTCTGTTCCATTTATTGACTGTTCAATTTCCTTAACTTTATTACACATCTTCATTTCCTGAATCACTGGAGATCATTTAATTACAGAAAATGATTAACTAAAATATTTAGCAAGCAAGCCACCTCTATCTGTTTAACTGAACACTGAAAAGAGAAATAAAGAATTGTTAAAATGCATACAACCATATATACAATTATTTAAAAACACTTTTATTGGCAGAAATTTAATAAGACAATCAATAACTGGTCCTAATAACAGAATGTATGATCCTCTAGGTGTAGATTAAGTCAGAGTTGCAAAGAACAGTTGGTTAATGTGCTGATAAGATTGAAATAATGTTGTATCTAACCAAACCAAATTTTCTAATGCAACGTGAGAGTTAAATTGTGAGTATAACACACTGGTCTTCTGTGCAATACTGAGGCATGGTTACTTCAAGTAATACTCCAGGCAGGTTTTTAGTGTCATACTTAGTAATATTATGATAGTTGGTACTGAAGAGATCTTTGTGAGATGGAGTTTATTTATTTGACTGGCTTAATACCCATAAAAGCATAGTATGCTGAAAGTATATATATGACTAAAATTAATGATTTTTTGGGGGGTTATAAAAGCTTAAATAATATCTTCTTTTGCAAAATTACTCTAAAACTCAGAATTACCTGAGTCTAGTATCTTTTTGATGTGGACTCCATTATTTGATAATGTATGTGGAATTAAAGATATGCTGGTAGCCAGAATAGGCAGAACTGCAAAACATAACAGAAAAAAAATTAGCCATTTCTCCATATGAGATGGTTCTATTTAATCTGGGTATCTGTGATTTATTGTGATTTTTCAATACAGTTGAGCAAAACAAATAACATCATAACAATTCACACAATTAATTTCTTGATACCATTATGTTTATCTACAAAACTTCATTCAACAGTTATCCTAGCATAGCATGAGGAGCAGAAATAATCAGCCATAAGCATCATGGCTGCTTAAGCCAACAACAAATAATTTTCAGTCCTAAGTTTTCTGGAAACATGGAGGCAGAATTCATCCTCCCTTAGACAGGCAAGTGACCCTTTACATTGGAGATGGTGATTCCCACAAATGTCACACTGTAGAACTTCTTTATTTTAAGGATTTCTGTTCATCATTCATAAACTTTAAAATGTAAGAATAAATTATCAAGAAAAAATTAAGATTACATATGTACATTTAAAAAGAATCCTTAACTGATGGAGTTACCTGCATCCTGCTTATATACTCCTACATTACTTTTCAACCACCAAAATATAAACTTTTTAAAATGACAAAATCCACATACCCCATATATTGCACTATCTTTTATTTATACTGGCAAAAATATTACAACGCCATATTACAAAATATAAGATCGTGTTTTGGCTCAGATATATAGAGGCAAAATATGAAAGGAACACCTGGTATGGGATCACAAAACAAACCTCATCTTTATTAATAAGAGTTATGATATAATTAGGAATAAACTTTTTCTACTGCATAGGTATAGGGCATTTCCCATACATTCTACAGAGGATTACTAGAAAGTCTTGCTTCATACGATGGTATTCAGTACTTCAGAAGGACTAAGGTCTACTGGCTTCAAAGTTTTTCTCCTCTCTTCCCAAAACACGTGCTTTATACCACTTCATATGCCACTATTTTCTGGCCAAAGATCTCTGACTGTATGTGTATATCCTTTTGCTGAATACACATGTATTGAATAGTTTACCTTCCCAGCAGTAGCTTCTGTTTTATTAACACTGTGAAAAAAGTTAAAGCTGGTCAGCTGGCAAGGCTGACACTTGTAATAAAACTCTCAATTGACCACTACCACACATAAGCAGGTGTCTTGTAATACTGTGTCTTGCTACCTTTTTTGATTTCATGGTAGGGCAACTAGGATGCTACTGTAACCTGTCCAGATCTTAAAAGCAAGAGGCAGCCCCCACAAAAGTCCCAATTCATAAATTTCCTCTGCTTGTTGCCTTGTCCAGTCTGTTCTAGCAGCATCCCACAAAACCATTGGGTATGGAAGGAAACTGTGGAGATCATCTAGTCTATCCCACTGCTCAAAGCAAAGTCCCCAAACCACACTCCTGACACTGGAATTGGGACTGGGACATCTTCACAGATGGAGGCTTAATAAACTCTCTGGGCAACTGATTTCAGTATGTAATCACCCTCACAGTAAAAAATGCTTCTATTTTTAACATTTAGTAGAATTCCTTGTGTTTTAGCTTGTGCCCATTGCCTCTTGTCTTGCTGCTGGGTGCCAGTGAGAAGAATCTGACTCTCTCCTCCCCCTGTGTAGCCCTTGATGAATACCAAGCTGGCCATAAGCCAGCAATGCTCCTCTGCAGCAGAGTGGAATGCTTTGTCCAGTGCAAGAGAGACATGGACTTACTGAAGTGAGTCCAGTTAAAGGACATAACAGTGATCTAAAACTGGGACAATCTGTCATAGACAGGCTTAGAGAGTTCACCCTGGACAAGAGAAGGCTCAGGAGAGATCTTATCAATGTGTGCAAATATCTCATGAGAGGGAATAAATCGCAGAATCAGAGAATCACAGGATATGCTGAGTTGGAGTGGACCCACAAGGATCATTGAGTCTGAACTCTTCCCTAGGGAGCCTGTTCTAGTACCCAACCACCCCCTGGAACAGGCTTCCCAGGGAAGTGGTCACAGCACCAAGGCTGACAGAGTTCAAAAAGCATTTGGATGATACTCTCAGGCACATGGGGATGGTGCTGTGCAGGGTTAAGGGTGGGACCCCCTTGCAACTTAGCATATTCTGTGATTTTTTTAAAATTTAAAAGATTAAGGCCTTTTTTCTCTGCATTTGTAGAAAAGTACAAATTCAAAGAAAGAACGTAAGTACTGAGCAAGTTATACTGAAGACTTACACACTCTAATTGTGTAAAAGCTGGGGGAACTTCCGTTTTTATTGTTTTTCTACACCTTATAGCAAAAACGTTCACAAGCTAATGTAAATCTGTAACGTAAAGTTTATGCAATTAAACACCATAGGAGAGTTTATAGACCATTCGTCATTGGTTATGGATCATAAACTCTGAGTTTCAGAAAATAAGGAAGGAATTCCATTTGTAGCTCACTGTTGCCTGAAGCCTACCTAATGAAATCTTTCTTAGTCATAGAATTAACTGAGTATCTAGCTGAAAAGCTCTGAATATTCACTGTGAATATTAAACTTGAAAAGGTAGAATAAAACTATGCATCCTCACAGGGGCTTTTTGTTGGGTTCAGTTCAACCAAAATTAGACAGCTCTTGTTCATTTAGTACATTCAAAAGGAGTCAAACCTTTCAAATTCCAAACTGTCAGCTCTCATCATTTCAAATGACAGCTGACTGTTTGAGTGTGATACACACAAGTCATACTAACTGAAAAACTGTTAATGAATACGGTTACTTTTCCTAAACCAAGGGAAAAGAACACATTAGCCACCGCTTTGTGATGCAAAAGGGATTCTCTACTGTTGTTGTTTGGTCTTACCTGTGTAGCATAGCAGTGGTATGAAGATATCTATGGATTTTGTTAACTAGATAATGAATCTTCTGTGCTTTCTGACTTTAATATGCTATATGATATTGCCTCAAAAATTAAATATATGGCAGTGGGATGTATTTTTTAAAGCAATAAAAAATTATTCCTAAAGGTCTTTTTATAAATAGTGTTCTCTTTGGATCTCTTTTTCTCAAGGGCTATCTTCATCTTTCCTTGAAGTCATCTGAAGTATCTGACATGCTAGAAATCAGTGACAGTAGTTATGAAATCTGACTAATCCAAGTCAATTTCTTGTATTTATTTTATCCCCTTGTATTTTTTTGGTAGAACTCTAGGAACTTCAAGTTTGATTTTCCTTTACCCACATTAATTGATGTTTGTAAAATGGAAGAAATTGTGTTTGTTTTAGGTGGCTTTTATAGTTATAAGATAGAGCTTTTGAAACTTTAAAAAGCTGAGTAGATATTTTCCAAAAGGGTAGCTCTCTGCCAGCAGTAGCTTTTTTGACTCCAAATGCAGTGTGGCTTTTATTGGGATGTATCTTCAAGCAGCCTGCATACCACCACTAAGAGACAGCATAAGCTTCCATGTACAGGAAATTAGTTGGTTTAAAAATGAACTGTGCTTTTTTTTCACCTTGGCAAAAAGAGCTATTTTGGTTAATTCTGCCAGTAATATAAAGTAGTATTTGGTGTCTGTCTCTCTAAAAAAAGTGCTGTCATACACAAGTTGTGCAATGGTCTTCAGTACTTGTGACATGAAATAAAAAGATACAACAGAAAAGACAGAGGCAGAGAAGGTTTATTTTCTGAAAATAAGAGGACTGAAATATGGAAAACCCTAGATTCTATTCTATCCTAAGCCTCTGACTTACTGTGAGTCCAGTGTACTTACTTATCTACTGCCTTTATTCCTTCTTTTAAGTGGAGATGCCCTATCAAGTCTTGTAAAGCCCTTTGAAATGCTTGTAGAAAAAGAAATCTTGTAGCAGTGCAAATTATTATTTGATTGTTTTGACTTTATTGGAGAAAAGGCCAGCAAATTATGGTTTGATCTCAATTTTATACCAAAGTCCAGTAAAGATTAAGGGAAGAAGGGATATTTAAAATCACAGTGAGAGGCTGGTGCTAATTACAGACAGGTGACATATTTAAAGATACTGGAATATGGTCTGCATCAGTGTTTCAGAATCTGCCGATTACCATGCAAAATATTACAATACCATCTCATTATCTTTAAACATGCTACATGATTTCATGCAGAATTAGAGTGAGGGTTCAGATTCAAGAACAGAAAAATTATGAAGTTTTCTCAGTAAATTTCAGACTTACCAGCTGTTGACTTCAAGTTTAAGTCTTTTGTAATTTAAAGTCTCATTAACTTTAATAATCTCAAACACTTTTAATTTGAGCTGACGAATAGGCTTGGGTTGTTTCTTTGATGTGCCACAAAAATTGTAAGAATAAGTTTAAATCTGGAAGCTGGAAATCTCTAAGCCTCTGAAAATTCAAAGTGGTTTGCACAGGCCCAATTGCTGTTATCTGAAACAAATGCTTTTTAGTTATAGACTTCTTTTTTCCTTCATCCATTCATGTTATATGGTTTACTCGTTGACAGCTGGCTTATCATTCTGGAAATTATACCAATAACATCTGGTTGAGGATAAAAATCTCTGAAAAAAGAATCTCCATCAGGGAAGAGAAAACTTTTTTTGTTGTTCAAAAACCTGGCAAGACTTGGAAGTAATCTGGAAACTGCCTATACATGTGCTTTGAAATTTCCATGATTCCACTCTTTTGGATTGATCTGGTCCCCACTGTTATTAATGTGGGAAAACTCAATTTATGTTAAAATCTAAAATTACATGGTTGAAAAAAACAATTACTCTATGAGCTTTGAAGTTTGTATGTTTGCTTTTTTTGTGTTTCTGGTGCTGTGTATGATATATTATTCCAAGAACTCTTCAGTAAAAGCACTTGAAATAGCATCTAGAATCAGTTTTTCTAAAATGCTTGTTAACATAAAGGGCAGAAAGTTTTAATGTAGAACTTTATTTTCGTATTTCTATTTAAATAATGTCAGTGGTAGGCTTTGTCCTCCTTATTTATAATCACTAAGAACGTTTAAAAAACTACATGCTTTATGTAATTTCAAAACAGAGATTCTTGGCACCTGGATGCACATAGCTATCTCTCAGAGATTCAAGCTCATCCTTTTCTTTCATTTGGCTTGTCTCGATATACTGAAAGATCAAACCCATATGCTTTACCAGGTGTGCTTATGAGCTGGCATCACTGATGGGGTTTTATGTAAAGAGATAAAAATTCTGTGCATGAGCTGTCATAAACTGTTTAGCTGAACAAAGTCACTGTTACTAAAACATTGCTGATATTCTTAAATGGAAATGCAATGAGAAACACCTGTGTGAAAACTAGATTAGTAGAATGGAAAATCATCATGGATTCTAGGTCAGAAGTAAGTAAATAAGATGGTTCAGGGAAGGTCAAATAGTATCCATGTTCTCAAGTGGTGATGAAAACTTCAATTACAAAGAGTATAGTAACAGGTGTGATGTTTGTGAGGCATTGGAACAGAGAACTTTGCTTTAAACACGTCTAAAATTCTTCATTCAAGAATGATGTATCAGAAAAACATAAGATTATGGTTAGTCCTGTTATTTTTTGAGCCTGGATAGGTTGCAGAGTGCTGTATAAACACAAAGGAAACACTCTCCAACTTTGCCTTTGACATCTAAAAGCCATACAGCCCTCAATGAAGAGAGGGCTATATGTTGTCTGCACAAGTGCACTGGATGGCACTATGCCTTTCATTCGCTGCTCTTTTTGTGAGCCCACGTAGAGAGCTGCCGTAAACCAAACAATGCAGTTTGGACACATATTGCATTGTATGACTGGAAAGTGAATTTATTATATAGTGCAACATAACCCTTCAACCCTCTGCTTTCATGCTTCTATAACACTTTGTATAATGGAGTAATGTTGATAGACTTTATGGAAACCTGTTCAGAACAGTTTTTGAATGAAGACAATGAATGATTACCACATGAAAACAGAAAAATAAGAATGTGTCTAGCAAAATTCATTTCAGTTTGGTCAAGGGATGTTTCTATGTTTTTCTCTGTATAATCTGTTTATGACTGACCTATCAGAAAAAAAAAAAAATACTGAAAAAGTAAAGAGCATTGGAGAACAGAATACTGAGGCACTGAAGGTTATAGCCTTTATATTTAAAACATATCGAAGGCAGTTGCTAATTACCCTATAAAACTTATTCACTCAAACTGACACGAAAAAAGACATTCACAATTTGCCCAATTAAAATTTCTGAAAAAGGCACCAAAACTTTGGAAAAGAGGTTATTGCTTCTTTGTTTAGAAAAAAAAACCCGAAAACCAAAACCCAAACAAACAAAACAATGAAAAAAGATATAATCCATTGAGGCTTGCTTATTCCATCATTTTGTATTGGGGAATTTTTTTCTCTCCTTTCAGACCCGTGTAACTGGACATTTTATCTTACACACTACTGCTAGACAAATCCCAAAATTATATATAATTAATTATAAATAAATTAATTATAAACATAGCAGTTCTTCCACAAGTGAACCAGAAGTGTACCACAAAGAAACACTATCAAGCATTTACCAAAGACAGTATTTGACTGTAATACATTGTTTTAGCAGCCCTGAAGAAAATTGTTTCTTCACCCAGCGTGAAGAGCTGGGTGTCACATCAGAAACAAATATTTGACATTGTCTTGTTTCCATCATGCCTTGTCAGTATAGTTTTATAAACATCCATAAACTTTTGCACACAGAAAATACAAAAAAAAGGAACACTAATGACAGAGTATTTACTGAATGGATGTCACATGATAGAATTCTTCATTCTGCCATAGAATTTGGAGACTCTTGCCAATAAGAAATGATGTTATAAAATTAAATTTTGACTTAGTACCATTAATGATAAAATTATACTCTGTCAATATACATAGCAGTACAATAATGCAACAGCTTTATTAATGAAACTTGTATCATTTTAGGCTGGTAAGTAATAATTTAAAATACATTTATGACATAATTTTGAAGTTTATTTCATTATTTAATGCCTCTCATTTTGCTAGAATTCTGTTGCCGATAATAGCACTACATTTTTTGCACGTGCTTTCAGTGTAGAAAGCTTGTGCTCTTCTTTTATCCTGGAAACTAGCTAATTATTGTGTCATATTTCATGGATGTGCCAACATGAAATTATGGAGAGAATAGAAAAAAAAAGACAATCTGTTACCATTTTTATATGAACAGATCGTATATTCCAACTGCATAAACAAGATGAAATAATTTCATATGTCCTGTGTTTCTCATCTAATACCAGAAGTGCATAATTTAGGTTGCCCAAAAAGATAAAACCCAGATTACTTAATTATAATTCCTTTTAGTTTCTAGCTTATATTAAAACATAGTTAATAGTCTTTAATAGTAAGTATATCAAAGTAATTTCAGCACTGGCACAGTTAGAAAGCTAAGTTCTGGATATTTTGATTGGTGCATTATGATACCTAGAAAAAAACTCACCTGTAGACTCTTTGGTTTTGATGTTTTTTAATTGGCCCATGTTAGCAAAAACTCAATCAAAATGTTCCATACTTCCCTGTATTACTGCTACTTGCTAATGTTTCTATAGGATGTGTAGCAGCCTTAGGAACAAGCATCCTAAGGGATATCACAGTGTTTTTTAGCCACACAGGTGGATGTGGCTCTCAATGCCACTTCCTGTTCAGTTTGGATATGGCTGTTATGTCATTTTTAGGGCCATCTTCCTGAAGGAGTGGTATTTATGATTTTTTAAAGTCCTTCATTATATTCCAAATAACTTGGGAAGTTACCATAATGTAGCATATCCACAATGAAGCCAAGATACTGTTTTGTATTCCTAATAATATATCCAATTTTTTCTAGAATTAATATTGGTTTTGATCGAGAGCATCTTCATTGTACTTTTTAAAGAATTACAAGGTTAGTTTTCTATTTCAAGCCCTACCAAAGTTTGATCTCGGATATAGTGATTAATGGACTGTATTTAATTAATAAATAAATTCATTAAAATGATTAATTTAATTGAACTTGGGGGCTGAGATAAAGACAGCTTAATAGGGAAAGCAAAAGCCAATCACACAAGCAAAGAAGAACAAAGAATTAATCCACTGCCTCCCATGGGCAGGCAGGTGTTCAGCCATCCCCAGGAGAGCAGGGCCCCATCACATGTAACTGTTACTTGGGAAGACAAACATTATCACACCAAAAGTCCCCCTCTTCCTCCTTCTTCCCCCCACTTTATATACTGAGCATTATGTCATATGGTCTGGAATATTCCTTTGGTCAGCTGGAATCACCTGTCCCGTCTGTGTCTCCTCCCAGCTTTCCATGCAACCCCAACTTCCTTGCCAGTGTGGCAGGATGAAAAGCAGAAAAGGCCTTGTTTCTTTGTAAGCCCTGCTCAGCAATAACAAAAACATCACTATATTATCAACCCAGTGTTCAGCACAAATCCAAAACTCAGCCCCATACCAGCCACTGGGAAGACAATTCTACCCCGGTCAAAACCAGCACAGCCATAAATTGTTGCCAAGGTCTGGGGCTAAGGTCCGATCCAGCCTCGGATCGGATCGGATCCAGCCTCAGTCTCCTCTCTGAGAAGGAATTCAGAAAGCAAGGGGGTCCTTTCTGCACCTTGTTACTCAATGGGAAGGCTTTTCTAATACACTTTGTCTGAAGCTCCCACTCTACCTGTGACAGTCACTCCCTTAATCTTGTCTGAAAATGAGCTTGTATCAAGTTCAAAATCCAATTACTCTTCCCTTACTGTTATAAAAGTATAGGCCTCATGTTTTGTTGATGCTCAAACTTCTCAGGGATTGAGAATATTCAATATTCTCATGGAACCTTTCTGACCACAAAAAATCCATTACAAAACATACCTGCTGTAAAGTGTTCGAATTTTTCATTTTTAAGATAACAAGAATATTTGCAAAATGGCTATTTAAAAATATTTCTATTTATAGGGATTACAATTTAGATGTATAAATCCTGTTTGTGTTTGTTGGTTTGAGTTTTTTTTTGTTCATTTGTTTTGGGTTTTTTTTTAGAAGGAAACATTTTAAATTCAGATCTCACATTTTGATTCAGATATCTGAGCAACTTCCATCTTTCCTCTTGACCTCAGAGTCCGGTTCCGACTCTGCATACATACAAACTCTCATAGTCACATATAAGGCTTTGGAAGGAAGATTCCAGATTAACTCAGTGGATTTCTCATTTTAGCCATCTTCTGAAAACAAGAAGATTTAAGTTTTTTATCTATCCAATCAAAATTTCATCATTTATATCCACTACAACAGCAACAAAATAACATTTTAAACTTGATTTGTCGTGTGAGTATATATTCCTGATTTTGATATTATTGTCATTAGCTATGAGATCTTATGCTATATTACAGGCATCAGACAGCATAATGTGCATGTCCATGAATACATGTGCATAGGCAGACCAAGGAAGAAGAAATATTTGTATTACACCATCTAATCACATCTTTCCCCCTATTTTGCCTTTGAAGTTGTTGGGATGAAAAAAAGGAATTTTGTAGAAAACTGATATTGCAGTATAATTACTATTGGAGATCCTTTATTTTACTTCATTACTGTTGTCAAGTGGCAGAGAATTCCATGAATATTACTTTCATAAACTAATCCTTTTTTTGGCCTTCTTTGTATGTAGCTCCCATTGCGACCAAATTAAAAAATAGCTTCTTAAATCTCTGATTATTTTTGTCAGTAAAAGCAAATAGTTTATGGGGCAGGACATGTGAAAATAAAGCAGTTTGTTTCTAATGGTTATAATTTTACAAGGAAGAAACCTTTCAATATATTAGCACATAACTGTAAATGAGTGCGACAGTTTAAGTTCCCAGCTTACCTTTGCCCTGCTAGGAGTTAATCTTTTTTAGAAAGTAGAACATTAACTTTAAAACAAAAATTATAAGCATATGAAATAATTAAAACTGCATTCAGATTAAAATCTGTTACTGTTTTCCTGTCCTTAGTAGTCACCAGTCCTTTTTCACTGTAAAAATCCAACTGAAATATCAGGATCTTCCTCTTCTGACAAAGAATGCCTTGCAACTTTTTAAATGTAGACCATCTGAATTTGTGTGAAAGAAGATAATCATATACATATTTCAAAAAAACCTGTGAATAGTTAAATATTCAAAAATAGTGATTTTGTTTCTTCATGCTGCTTAACGACTGGGCATTTATTTTACTTTATGCCACTATCAAATGCTTTTGATACTCTTCATCACACATAATTTAAAGTCCAAAGAGCACATTTCAGCACAGTTTCATTTCATTAACCATCCTCTGGGAAAAACAAACAAACAAAAAGAAAAGAAAAGAAAAGAAAAGAAAAGAAAAGAAAAGAAAAGAAAAGAAAAGAAAAGAAAAGAAAAGAAAAGAAAAGAAAAGAAAAGAAAAGAAAAGAAAAGAAAAGAAAAGAAAACCATACCAATGAAAAGTTATCTGAGAAAGAGAACAAAACAGAAAATTCAGCAACAACTCAATTAAGCACTGCTGAGTAATAAAACCATATGGTCCAGTGGTTAGAGATAAATTCAAAGGCAAGAGGATCTTATTTTGAACTGCTAATCTGGATGGTCTGTTTATTATGTGATTTTTGGGGAAGTCCCTCAACCTCTTTCAGCTTCAGTCAACTCTGCTGGCATAATGGGCAAAGAAGCAGGACATCACTACAAACCATATGTTACCAGATAAGTTTCTCTGGTAAATGAATACCCTGAACACTAAAATCTTCATGCTTTCCTTAGAAGAAGATTAAGTACAACATTGCATCTTCATCAGATTTAGAAGCACAAGTCAAATAGGGTAGAGCTGTTTTAGTAAGAGGAAAATGTGAAGAATGAGATGCAAACAGCACTAATCTTAAGAGCCCTCTTAAAGTTGTACAGGAATGGACATAAACTAAGATCATGTTAGTCAAACAGTAGATGAATAACCAATTTAATGAGTAGAGAATAAAAGGGACTCTATCCTTTAGAACAAGGAGCCACG
This sequence comes from Chiroxiphia lanceolata, assembly GCF_009829145.1. Classification (NCBI taxonomy): domain Eukaryota; kingdom Metazoa; phylum Chordata; class Aves; order Passeriformes; family Pipridae; genus Chiroxiphia; species Chiroxiphia lanceolata. The sequence goes on from NC_045642.1 coordinate 34,204,136, forward strand.
TCTGCTTTCAGTCATGTCAGTATGAATCCAGAATAATTTCAATAATTGGTTTAAACGAACTAGGCTGATATTGCATTGGTGTATTGGTCTTACACGGCAACTTTTTCTATAATATGACACTTTCAGATCCAGAGGAAGAAAAGTCAGCTACATAAGTATGAGCAGTACTTTTCCTATGTGATGTATTTAAGCCTTCATATAATGAAAGCTTTGATTTTTTGAAACAGAACAAAGTAACAATATGTGAACAATACTTTGGTTTCCTGTAGTACATTAGGTACCCTTTTAGGAAGCAGTACGTCAGAGAAATTAATAAAAAATCTGAAATTCAAGATGTGGCCATCGCTGTAATATGTTCTCAAATTCAACCCACTGGCAAAATACTGGGCCTCTTCTCATTGTTTTCCGGTGTGTCCAACAAAAAAGCCAAAACGTGTTCTCACGCATTTGTTAGGAAAGAATTAATTCAGCATGTCTCAGCTTAGTGTAAAGTGCTCTGTAATGTTTTCCTGGAAGTCTCAGGGCTATACTCAAGAAGATAGTACTACCATTCTACTAATGCTTGTTCTTTATAGTGTAATGGAAAGCATGTTAACTCCATTTTCACGAAGTTTATAAGATCCTCTGATTGTAGAGTTGTTTTTGAGCACCTGTGTGTGTGTGTGCCTTACATGAAAATATTTTAAAAATAATTTAATGCAGTTTATTCAGGCTCTGAGTAGATCATACATACATCAACGGTGGAGGGCCACTTCACTGGAGTTTTCTGTTTCCTGGGGGAATGGAACTCAATGTTCCTTAGTCATAATATTTTTCTGCTTTATAAAATGTCTCTCAAAGCCACTTCTTTCTGCTGCTGTTTTGTATGAGATGTTAACCTATCATTACAATCCACTACTCTGTTAACCAACATGTATGGCAATCCTAAAGATTTAAACTATGTTAATGACTCTTAAAAAAAAACAAACACAAAAAAAACCAAGGTGGGAAATGACATATGAAAGGGTTAAAAAACAGAACTAAGAGTTAAGAAATGACAGATTAGATTGCACAGATAAGCTTCAATTAAGTCCTGTTACATGTCTATGATTATAGGTTATTTCACCAAATCTGTCTTCTTCAATACCTAGGATAAATCTGTTGCACAAAAGAAGTAAGACTGTAGTGAAGCATATAATTGTTTGTAGGACCCTTGATTCACCTATTCATCAATAGCAAAACAGGTAATTATTGAGTCAGGATAGCTTATAAATAAAAAGGTTCTGTTGTCAAGGCAACTTGATGGAGGTTTAGAGTTTATTCCTGACTATACATACAAGCAGCAGGCTGTTGAACAAATCATCTAAAACAAACGTTTGACAGTGTTGGTTTGTGGGTTTATATACTATGCCAAATTTTTGGTTGCTTATTTTGAAACTTTTGAAACTGACTGTCAAGGATTCAATACATGAAGGTTGTGATTTGAACCTATGCATTTCTGTCACATGCTGAATACTTTAAAAATATCAGGTCCAAGCGTTGAAAATCATTGTATATTTTTATGTTACTCTTTGTGTTGCTCAGTTCTATTTGTAAAATGGGGTTGTTACTGCTCTTTGTGGGCAGAGTGGGGCGTCAGAAAACGTTTACTAGAGAAGCCCTACTAATGAGTCATGGGGTGCAGAAAGGACGCCCTTGCTTTCTAAACTCCTCAGAGATGAGTCTGGGTGCAGCTGGATCCAATCTTAGCCCCAGATCGTGTCAACAGTTTATGTCTAAAGTACTATATAGGTTTAATTAAACCCCTAGACAACTGTGTCCTGCAGGTTTAAGGGTGGCAAACCAGATGTATTTATATGAAAATAAATGATTTATTATGATAAGAAAATCATTAGGGATTATGGGAATAAGATAATAGTAAATCAAGTAATTCTATCTTTAGAGTAGAATTTGAATAGTGTTCTGTAAACAAGGCCTTGGTGACACGAAATGATAAGAACAGTAGAAAATTAGAATTTCTTTTATTATTAAGCAAATGTTACCTTCTGTTTCTTTAAAAAATGTGTAAAGGACTATCATAGTGCATATGTGTATGAAATTTTTGCATACCAAGTCAAGGAAGAAATCAGTGCTTGCTTCTGTAATTTTAATAGCCTTTTTAGCATTGGTGTTTTCCACATAATCTCAGTTTGAAATAAATCACTGGCATGTTATATCATCGTCTTGTCAATTAGCTCATCAAACTATCCTGTATGGTTTAGGGTTAAGCAACTTGAATCTGTGGGTCATTAAAAGGGGTATAAGTAGAACACCATCTCATAGACAAGTAAAATAGTATTTAAGAAATATAACACTGAAGACATACTGAAAGCAGCAGCTAATGCTACTATTTTTCTTTACTTTTACAGAAAAAAAATGCCCTTTTTGGTTTGTCCCAGTTTCACAGTTTTATGGCTTGAACCACTTCTGTTTTTGAAGGAGAATAGAATTGCATTTGGAATAAGTTCAATCAAGGCAGCTGACTAACAACCCCTTCTGTTAGTTGACATGGGTCCTCTACGAAATACTGGGGTTTTTTGTAAGACTGCATTTTTGTTAATTTCACATTTTATGAGAAATGTTCACTAGGGAAAGACATAGCAAAAGTCTGCCCCTGGGTAAGATAAAGGTTGTGGAAAAATTAATCACCTGGATCTGCCACATGATTATCTACAGACTACAGTTGTGACCCATATATATGTTACTATTTTTAAGACACCATAGAGCAGATGGTATTGGTTGACAGTCAGCAAAGGCAAGTAAATTTGTTTATGGTGTTGCAAGGTTACAGAGGTGAATTCAAAACCAAAAGATTTAGGAGTGGTAGAAAGTACAGAAAATAGTTGGAATGGTAGTAAAGTTGCTTCTTTCCAGGGGCAATATCTTTTTTTTATTTGTGTCTGATTGCAAATTAAGGTGAAAAAAATTAACCCCAGGCATAAAAGAATATTCAATCCTTACCTCACTAGTTTCCAGAACAAAACCCCTTAGTCTTTGATTTTAGATTTGATTTTTTTTTTCCCTGCTGGTTGCCATACAAAGAGATATAGCTCAATAAAATGAAAGATCCGGTGCACTGCATTTCATGTTATTGGCCTGAAGGAATTCTTAGTCAGGTTAATGGATTTGATAGTTTTCATTGATTTTTAAGATGATTATATTTTATTTATAGGTGAGAAAATAATAGTTAATCTTAAATTTATTGAAAACTTATTGTGAGACTGCAGGAATTGATAATGATAATAATACATTCAGGGAAGCCAAACTATTCCTATCTTCAGTCCTGTAAATACTCATGTGAGGCAAACCCATTGACTTGAAATTAAATGTTTTTATGTACACCCGTGTTCAGAACAAAGAGTTATATTTTTCTTGCTCTTATGAAAGATTTCCTTACATGAAACCTTGATACACCTCAGGTGTTTCTTTTGTGAAAACTGTATGTGAAATATCCAAGAGCTGAAAGCTCATGGATAAGAGCATGTTGTCCTCTGGAGGCTAAAAGATCTGATTTCTAAGTCAGTCAAGTCATTTGTCAGATGAAAAGCATACTGGCCAACAGTAATTGTGTTCACAGGTTTGAATCTTAAAACACAACATGTGGGTTGCAAATTTACGGTGAAATTTGGAGAACAGCATGAACAAAAGCTTATTTTAACTCACACCCTGTGCCTTAGTGCTGTTATAATTTGTTTTTATGCACTAAATGGGCTCAGAGATCTTTTTCACTTTTTTTGAAAGTCAATAGATGATAACAAAAGACCTAACAATTTTACAATATATAGCTATAAAATGGCATTCATCTCCCAGTTGCACTGAATTTCAGTATTCAGCTCATCTTACAATAGTGCATTGAACGGGGTGGCTAAAGATGGAGTGATGCTGAATCAAAGTTATGCCTCGGGCAACCATAAGCCCTTGTTACACAGTCCTAATGTATGGTGAAAGTTCTAGAGTGGCATTACTTTTTGACAAAAAAAAAAATCTCTTCTCAGCAATTTCATCAGTCATAATGATCCAGATCCAGTGCATTTCTGTGGGGTAAACTAGCAGAAAGACCAGTTTGGGAATGTGCAGCAGACTCTGTAGACAACAAAGTAAGAAAAAGGGAGAGAGATCAGAACACAGCAATTACTGTTGAATTTTTCATGCTTATAATGCATTATCTCAAGCTGGCACTGCCTTTAATGGCTGTATAAGGCCTCTGACTGGACACCTACATTAATTTTAGAGCTCTTCTATTGTTTTGCTTGAAGCAAAATTTGACATCAACACGATGTTTCACCTTAGATTGAACTTGGTGGGGAAACAACATGAAAGTAAATTAAAATCACTGCTCACTTCCCACCACTTCTGCAATAACATCTTTTTATTTTACACCAAAAGCTGTCTAAAATCTTTGGAAGAGGTATCCAAAAGGAAAACTCTATTTTTTTAACTTCCTTTCCCTGACTCCAAGAGGCACCCAAGGCAATATATTACAAGTTTAGTCAATATACAAAAATAATTAGATACACTGTCTTCAGTCTGTTTTTATACTGATGAGATTATCTATTTTGTATAACCAAAAGGAGAATAAAATGAGCAGTTGAGGGGTCAGAGCTTGTCTTAGGCTCAGCCTGCACAAACATAACTGAATAGAAGGGGAGGCATATTGAGGTAAGAGAGGGAGTTGCATGTATTGAGTCTGAAATTCTCACATATGTGTAAAGTGTTTTCCTGTTGGGAAAACACAGCTGTCAAAATAGATTCACAGGTAGTGTGTGAACTGGGGACTGTGGGACGGGAAGAAAGGGCAGAGGTTGAACAAAACCAGCAAAAGTTTGGCTTCCACATTTAGCTAAAATAAGAGGTGATCTGAATCAGTGCCCAGAATTCAAACCAAACGAGAAGTGAACTTGTCAAAGGCTTCAAAAAATATTTCCTTTTTTTTCTTGTTCCTCTGCACTTCCTTGCACTTGGTTCTGTGAGTCAAGGGCCAAGGTAAAACTAAAAGGGCTGATCTTGCACTCTTGTACGTAGACTGACTCAAAGACTGTAACAAATCTCACATTGAATCTGTTCTCATGAAGTTGCTAGGTAAATCACAAAATCACGGAATATTCACAATTAGTTTGGATAAGAACTAGAAAATTCATCAAAACCAAGTCTGATCTTTCCCATAATTAGATATAAAGCAGTTCTTCTATTTTCCTTAAACAAACCAAAATTTTACAATAAATTGAGTAACTGTGAGTGTAAGAGGTTTCAAACTAGTATGGACCAAGGCTAAGTGAACTATTCTCTTCTTTCCTTCCTTCTCTTTTTTTCTTAAAGGTATTAAATGAAAGAGAACAATCGTGTGGCATTTGTACAAACAGTACAAACAAAAGCCTTGGGACTAATCGAAATGCATAAATTTGAGCATATGTGTAAGCTTTGCTGGATTGTGCCCAAAGGGCACATGTATAAAGAGCTACAAGTATAAAATACTGAAATTACTTCCACATGTACTATTTAGGTCATTATCTACAGCATTTCAAAGTAAAAGAAGCAGCTTTTTCTGCTACTTGTGTCTATTTATAGGCTTTGTCCAAGATTTGAAAAAACTCTTTGTGAACTGTTGTTGACTGACTATTGCTTATCTGTTTTTTCAGGACCAGAATGATAAAAAAAAAGAGTAAGGAGGGAAATACTAAGTAATGAAATATCTTTTTCTGTAATATGAAACTAACATCTAACTTTAAGGATTAGAAGAAAATCTGATCTACAGTGATAGTGTTAAGAACATTCTTGCATAGTTCCAAGTCCTTCAAGTTACATACTTGCATCTTGAAACTTTTCTCATAAACGCAATTTACTATTTGTGTTATGAATGTGAGGTACTTGTGTTTGCTTTCCTACCAAGAACAGAGAAGAAAAAATATTTTTATTTGCCACATCTTCACTATTAACATCTATAAGGTCTTATGAATTGAGAGACTTCTCTATTTCTGGACACTTTATTTCTGGATACAATAATAAGGTAGATCTCAATCTCTGTCCACATTGTTCAACAGTACAGAATTAATGTATGTTACTGATGGGGAACTTAAGCGAAACCATCAATTTCTAGGAAATTGCTCTTATTTTATAATCTATAATGTTATTTATAAAATTAAAAATAACAATAAATTAAAAATAATTAAATAATAATTTGTAAAATAACACTAATTTCTGTTTGGGGGAGTGTAATGTAAGAAACCCTATGTAGGTTTCCCATAATGCTTAACAACTCCACCCCACCAAGTAGAATAACTTTTGGAGAGACCTTAGGAATTTAAAAACAATGTTCATTTTATAGCTAAAGTCAACTGCAATTTTCCCAGTTTATAAATTTCAATAAAAATTTCAGTACATAACAATGCATCATAGTTATCTGCAGTCTGTTAAAGATAGGAATACAACTGTGATGAAGTAAATAGGAAATACAAATAAAAATATTGTGTGTTAACTCACATATAGGCAAAATTAAGGCTACTACAAATACAGTAAATTACCATAGGCAAATAAAGACAATAAACTTCCTATTTTACTCCTCTCTAAGGCATGCATGAGAGTTGTCCTTAGTGAAGCTCATGGAAAGGGATTTATCACCCACAAAGAAAATAGTAAGCCTCAGCAGCTGTAGTTTGTTCAGGTCAAATGCACAAGTAACTAAGCTAACGATTTAATAAGACAGTAGGCAAATAAAGCAATGTATCACATTAAAAACACCTGATTACATACTTATGATCTTACACAAACTGAACAAAAAGAGTTCAAGAAGTATTTTATTTCTGCTGTGTAAATAGGCAGCTAGGTTTATAGTATTTTCACAGGTTTAGTATGTATGATTTCTTTAGTTTATATCCTTCTATTGAATGATAATAATAATAGTAATAGTGCTTATAATAAACCCTAAAAATCTACTCCTGCCATTGCTACAAGTTATTTCAGCACTTGCTGAGAGCGATGTTTAGTGAATCTTCTATCACTGACTCCCCCATTTGTGTCTGTTCACTTTTAGTGTTTTCATCTCCTCAGCAGGTATGCAATCATTTATCAAAGAAGCCAATTTTGCTAACACTATCTTCTTTTTTTACAAACTCCTTCTTTAGCAGTATGGATATTGTATTTTTCTAAATTTGCTGTTAAATATGAAACATATACCCATTAAAATAAACATAAGATATTGATGCTGCACAGTATTCCTGAATCTTCTATGATAATTCACGTACATAGTTTTCAGTATTTTGTATTTTATTCTGCAAGAGGAAGGTCATACAGAGGTGCTGTTTGCCTTTCATTTGCCCTTATTTTGTAAACCAGGGGTACAGTTTTGATGCTAGACAGGCAATCCAATTAATCCAGTTTGTCAGCTTTGTTGTATATGCAAAAGGTACATCCAGGTAAATGAATGGAAATGCAGAGGCAGAAACAAGTATTCTTTACACAGAGTATGGCTGAGTGGACCAGTGCAGATAGAGAAGCACACTTCATGCCTAACTGGGCTTCTCAGACAGTATAAAATAAATTTTGTGTTGGCTACACATCTTTTCAAAACAATTGGGCAAACAGGACTGTGAAGAAATGCTATGTAGTCATAACTTTTTGGACTATCTTCAACAGAGGCAATCATTTAAGCATTTCAGTTTGATCTTGATGTTGAATCTGGCTCTTGAGAAATTGGCCATTTATGTCATCTTATAATTCTTGTTAAAAAATAGTCTGAACGCTGTGTGTGCATCCCTATTACAGGACAGATGGCTATGTGTAAACAAAGCAAATTGCACTTGGTGTGTAGACATACCCATTTTACTGTCTTTTTTCCTTGAGAGAGCTGATACAAATAGTGATACGTACCAGGATAAATTCAAAAATAGTTACTACTTGCAAGTGCAGAGATATGTATCCCCATTCATTAACTAAGCCAATGCGTAGTGGTTCATTCAGACAACCATTTAGATATACGGCCTTCATGCTTAATTACCCCTTTTTTGGGGTATATTGAATAATTCACTTCTAAGATGTGGTTTATATAATGCTTTTTATTTTTCTGGGTTTTTTTTTTGATTGAAAGAATTTTATATTTTATGAATATGTAATGCCTACATTTACTTCTCAATTTTTGACAACATTATAGTCTAAGGAACACTTAGGATTTCCTTTTATTCATAAATTACTCTTTTCAGAAAACTTCTTGCAACAGATACTTTTACAAGAAGAAGATGATGATGATATCAGTTGTAAAGGCTTTGTTGCCTTTCGTTTGTTGCATTAATAGTAACATTTACGGTTAGAGTTTGTGTTTTATTAAATCACAGAGAGCTCTTAATCCTGTCCTCTTTCTTTGAAATCCAATATAAACAGAGCATTCCAAACCACTTTTATATCAGGCAGGTGTTCCTAATCTTCTTTTATCATGCAAAGGTGAAGGAGTATGGTGTTATGGAAGAATGCTGAGTCATCAACAAACAAACAAAAAGAAATCCCAATCCACCAACTAAATCCATAATGCTTGGTTACTATTTAGTTTCTTATAACAAAACATTTGAGGTTTACCTTATCTTTTCACATTATTCATCAGAAACTCTTGTTACTGCATTCCTCCTCCTAAGATATGACTGAACATTTTCTTTACATATCATTTAGCCTGTAAGACAAATTCTGTTTAGTCTTTTCTCACAACCTGCTCATAAAGTCAAAATCCACAAGAAAAACTGTCCAGTTGAAGGTTGAGATTGCAACTCTCATTATTTTAAGAAAAGGAAAGGAGGAGGAGACCAGGTACACAACTGTCCTCTAGCTTTATTGTAGCTTGATGTTTTTTCCAGTGTAGTAGCTGTGTGGAGGAGTGGGAGAATGGAAAATGGTTAGCACAGAATCATGGCTGTACTTAAAGTGATCTCCTGGGATTTGTATGAAATTTTCTTAAAATTAAAAAACCAAGAACCTTTAGAACCTCTCCCATTCAGGAAGCAGTTTGTATCTGGCTCAGTATAGTAGTTATGCGTAATGATCTTCTAGGTGTTTGGTGACTTCTAAGTCAGTTATCTCCTTATGTGGAGATAAGTTATGTTGTAGATAAAATAGGATGAGATCAATTATTCTTCCCTATAACAGTTTTTAAAACAATTAAGAGTCAATTGGTAGAGCTAGAGAAAAGCTGGAATGTCCCTTTTGCATGCAAAAGTGGTGATCTACAGTTGGGAAAATCTCATCCACAGGAAAAATATACCTTACCCGCATCTTTCTGGTTTTAGAAATATACTGGAAGTAATAATTCCTCATTCTTGCTAAATAAATCTTTTCTTAATAATCACTTAACTGTAGTTTTCATGCCAGTTTTGAGGAAGGTGTGTGTATTTTCAATTGTTTGGTGAAAGTAAGAATGCAGTTCTCATGCTTGCTTAGAAATACATTTTGGACCAAGAAATTGCAGTTAGGGAATATGATGTTTTTAACCAAATGAAAGGGTAAAGCAGTACCACCTGGAACAGAACTCTACTCCTGTGGCAGCAGAATGGCATTTTTGAATGGCAGTTCGAATTAAATAGTATCTTTGAGTTAGAGAGAATATATTTCTTCTATCTCCTTTCTCATAAAGTTTGTAGCAGTGTGAACATTTGTGACAGAATTAAAGCAGTGTCTTCTTATGTTGATGTAACTGAAAATGTTGTCCTTCCTACTCTAAAAATCTTACTTTAAATTGTTCAGAATATGCACACAAGCTGCAGTGGAACTATTTAAAAGTTAGACTGAAACTAGTTTCAAGTCTTCTTAAATTCAAGAAATGTATATAAATAGGAAAATCTTTATTTTGTGATTCATAGATGAACTCAAACTTAGGTACTGCCTTTAGCATTCTTAAATGCAGCAGAATGAAGCTCGAAATATAAGTTTGTACTTACTGATGCTCTTTTTTTCTGCTCTGATTGTGACTTCTTATAACTGGTTTTGACTTTCTGGATGCTTGGTTTGTGGGGAATAGCATTGTTTGTGCCTAATACAGAATAAATATTATAGAAGTTTGACAGAAGTGTGAAAAAATCAATATATCTAATTTAAAGCAGAGAGGAAATGCATATAGACCCATCAAAAATCAAATAGGAATTTAACATCAGCATGTTCCCATACACCTGAACATTTGGGAACTCTCTATGGCCTTAAAGTGACAAATGGTTTTGTATTCCTTTTGGATAATTTCTAAATAAGTAATATCCCATAACTGTTATATTAAATGTGTAGGCTTCACAGATGGCCTCTTCATACCAACTGATTATCGATCTGTACATGATATCACTCTAAAAGATGATCATGGCTTGCAACACTCACGCATAAATAAATAAATACAAGGAAAGACTTGGAGTCCACCAGTTTCATCAGCAACCTTCAGAACTCCTCTAATTTTTTTAAGTACAATTTTTTTTATAATTTCCAAAATTTACACAGTTTCATCCCTGTTTTAGCTTTCATCTCCCTACTCCCTTGTTATAGCTACTCATCTAAAAAAACTAAGCTCTTATGCAGTGTAACCATTATAACTGTGTAAAAAACCATATTTTAGTAGCCAAGCTTCTTCCTTATTAATATATCACCATTTTGCTATTTCATCTTTTACAAGTCACTAGAAATGACTCAAAATATTGGTTATATAGCTTTACCTTATTACTGTGTTGCTCCTTGGGACATTTATGTAAAAGGGACTCTTTTCAGCAGAAATATATTCTTTTTATTTTTCCTGTTCTTAATTCAGTTTACCTTCACTAACAGAGGTAGATTTTGCTCTTACTTTTGTAATGAAAGGATGAAATATAAGATTGAACCAACACCTTACATCTATAAATGCCCAAATCTAAGTGATATTTGAAGTCCAGAAGGTAACAGAAGGATCAAAAGGAAAATTTAGCAAACATATGCAATATATATTTAAACAGAAGAGTATCCTTTTTTAAAAAAAAAAAGTCAAATAATTAAGATTAACCGCTGCATGTTGCAGTGGATCTTCTTCCATGTTGCCACTGATGTTTTAACACTTGTTGAGTAAACTGGTATTAATAGAACATTAGGAAAATTTCCCCTTGTGAGAGCAAATCTAGCTTAACAAAGTCATCTTTAATGTTTTATATTATATTTATTTAACTAAAATGGCTGATTAGTTGTTAAACAGAACAGAGGTTAATGGTCTTTGTTATTGGTATTATAAAAATTAGGAAAGAATAAAATAGGGTTAATGATGTATCCCATTATTGTTACTGTCCCATTATTGTTATTATGGAGAATAAATGCATGCTGTTGTCCACTACACTGAAAAAATGGGCCCCAAGCTGTGAGTAATTAGCAAAATTATATTATTGTCTGACCATATGCTGTAACTAATTACTCTCATTAATGTACTTTTCAGTGTGGGTCCTACGTGGTTTAGCTAGGTCTCCACCTATGTCAAAAATGGAGGAAATAAACTCATATCTCATTTAATCCAACCTGTATATTAAAGCTGTTATTTATTGCATAAATGGAAAGTGAAATAGGAGTGCACAGGATAAAAGGTGACTAGGTAGGAATTTGTTCTTCATCTTGTCTTTATTTTCCCTTTTGTTTTGAATATCCATACTACAGCAAAATGTCCAGAATAAAAAAAAAATCAACTCATGACATAAAACTATTTATTATTGGTTGTTTTTGTTATGTTTGTGTCAGCCCAGAACAAGACCTTATTGTGCTACACTCTTTACAAACAGAGAATACCAGATGGTCCCACCTCTAGAGAGTTTATAATATGAATCAACAGGGTGAATGATGAGGCATAACATAGAACAGTAGTGTGAACAATGTGATGGCAACAAATGTTACATTAGTTCCATAATTTCTTACTGAAAGCAAGGAGGGAGGGCTTAGTATGTTTACTGGTGGATTAGATCTAACATGATGATGGTGATCCTATTAGCACTTTGCAGCGCTGTGAATACTTTTTTTGATGATGACACTGGGATGCAGCTTCATGGCTGCACACTTCCTCCCCCTCCAAATTGCCCCCGCAGCTCTGTTCGGGGGAATAGAAAGACACAGAAATGAAGAACAGGGTAACTGATATGGGTGTCAAGAAAAGCTGAGATGAAACTACTGCAGAGGAAGGACAGTTAGAACCAAACAACTAATAATATTTTTAGCCTAAGAAAATTATCTGCTTTGGCCACTTCTACTTTATTCTGCTGGATCTTCTCATTGGCTTGCTTCTGTAGTTTTATATTCATAATCAATGGTCGGAGAAGAAGCCACATGAAAACCCCTACAGTGGGCTGAGCACCACCCCTATGGATGGTGCTCCAATTCTTGCATGATATGGAGAAGAAAAGGCTCTTCTACTTTCTGCAGGTGCAGTTCCAGTTTTGTCTTTTGATAAACTGTAATCTACAGATGGAATTCATATGAAATCTCATTTAATCTGTAGAATAATCTAAAAATGATTTTACTCCTACAGGAGTTCAAGGAAGGTCTTCATGCTTCAGGTGTCTTCTCAATTGTTTTTTCTTTTCCAAATGATTTTATAGGACAGAAACTGATTGTATAACCAGTCCCTTTAGTTAACTAGTCTTGGTCCTTTATGTTAATCATAAATACACTCCAATGCTTTTCTTTAACAAACAGCTAATATAGAGATACTCTAGTTGCTTGCTTGGCAACAGTATGTCCGAGGCCAAAATAGTACATCACACATGTCTTTCTGAATGCTCATAATATTAAAAGTCCAGAAAAAACAGAAATTTGCAGAGTTCTTAGTGTTGTACATGGAGACAGTAGCAAAGATATAGGTTTTAAAAAAATCTAGATATATTTTACAGAGAATCAAGGTGCTTTTTTCCCTACAATTTAATCAATGCAAGGAGATAATTAATTTTTCTGAAGATGGTTCATGTTTCATCATCTTTGTGAATTAGACAAATATTATCTTTTGTTGGTAAATTCCAATATTTCTGCCATAAAGTGTAAAGCCAGACTGAAATATAGGCACACTGGTGTTTTGTGCAGCTTCTCTTGGTGTGTAAACTAGGAGATGACTGAATTATAAGAACAAAAAATCTCACATTTGTAAACAATTTTGCTGAGAGCTCTGAGTGAGCGACATGTTCACGGGGGGGGGGGAAGAGTTTTCTACTGTTCCATAGCTATACACTGTAAGGGACCAGCTGCGGAAAACACTGGCAAGTGGCATTCTCAGTATTGGGACTGGTGCTGTTTAACCTCTCTGTCAGTGATACGGGCAGTGTGATTGATGGCACCCTCAGCAAATTTGTCAACACTACCAAGTTGTGTTGTGCAGTCAACATGCTGGAGGGAAGGGGTGCTATCCAGAGGGACCTTGACAGGCTTGAGAAGTGGGCCCATGCAAACCTCATGAAGTTCAACAAAGCCAAATGCAAGGTCCTGCACATGGCCTGTGGCAATCTCAAGCACAAATACAGGCTGAGTGGAAAATGGATTGAAAGTAGCCCTGAGATGAAGGATTTAGGGGCTTAGATGATAGCTATTTCCTCCAATGGAAACAGACCTATTCTATTCTATTCTATTCTATTCTATTCTTACCAACAGCACTTTCATTCATTGAAGTGTAAGAAAATATAAGAACCTATAAAACATACAGTCCTGCTTTTCCCTACTGTCAATGAGAGTAAAGTGTATGAGTATGCAATTTAAATTGTATTTGCTTAATTGAAAGAGATAATGTGAAATAAGAAAATAGGTAGTGAAATAACCTAATAACCTAAGTTAAAAAAATTCTTATAAATCAGTTTTCAATAGTTCTCCCAGATTTATATTTTACTTATTGCAAAATTAGGGCCAAGTTTTAAAGGAATGGCAAGAATTTGTTTTCAAAAGAAAATAATTTTTTGTATTTTTCGCACTCTTGTATTTTGTTTTATCAATCTGTATTTGTATTAACAACTTTTTTTAAATTTAACTGTAATAGTTAACTTTTCTGGCATAATGAATCAAAAAAGCAGAAATACTTAAAATACTCTACATATATTTCAAGTCTTTTAAAACCAAGCTTTATGTATATGGATTATGCAAGTATCTTGATTAACTTTCATTGGAGGCATTTTGAGGTAAAGACATTCTCAGAAAGAAAGAGAAAATATAAAAAATTAATTTCTTTATACATTTGGTTTCCTTTCTTTCTATCTTTTTTTTGTAAGCAACTTCCTTTATTTCACAAAGCTTATGATGTCCAAGCTTCTGCCATTTTTATATTTCTCAGGAACCTTCTGACCCAAAACTGAAATCTGAACTATTCTGAGGAATTTCTCAAAAAACAAATTCAATTTGTAGGTACCATATCTGGAAAAATAATCTTTAAAAAAAAAACAACTCGTAATCTTTTCACCTCTAATACTTGTATACAGGAGGAATGCCAGCTGAAAAGAAGAAATTATGGGGAAAAAAGACACTGAAGAAGAGAGAAGGTGCTGAGAAACTGGCAGGAACAAAAAAGAAGAAAAATAATTTGCAGTAGGAAATGTGGACTATGGTGAGGGCGTTGATTGGTGGGTAGTATCTAACCATTGAAAATTTCCCTGCAAACATATTATCACTGTAATATATTTTAATTAATTACTATTTTTTAAAGCATATATTTTACATACTGTAAGTTCTTTTTTTTCTACTGACTATACATACATGTGTAAGCATAATTCCCTATTTTGAACAGCAACATTTTTTCTGAGTCTCTCATTTTTGATTGCTGCCAGGCAGGTTAAATTCTAGTTCCATCTAATCACTACCATTAAGGAACATGGAGGCTATTCAGGAAACTGCTACATTATCCTCTGGGTAGCACATGGATTTTTATTGCCTCTTGTCATTTATCACTTATGTATTTTAAGAATATCTTTTATAATTTGTCAGCACAGGAAACCCTGACCACTGGGACATCTATACCATATTACAATATGAAAAAATAAAAAGAGAACCTAGTATGACTGAAACTAGAGATACATCTGCAACTTGAACAAGCAGAGCTGATATATGTCTTATTACTGTTAGCCATTCATTTAACTATGAAATTATCTTCTTGCAAAATACCCTGTTTCGTTTAGTTTTCTAGCATAAAATAATGGAATGCCAAATACCAAGAAAAATAGCAAGGAACAGACTGAGCTATTGCTATCTCCTTTACACTGCACCTACCTCTCTGGATGGTCCTAGAAACAGCAGTGGGACTTCAGAACAAGAAAGATGCCCTCAATATAAATGAAGACTACACTGACTATTTCTCAGTAATTGTTTTAATGTCAAGCCAAATGCCCAACCTGTATTTTTTGACAATACTGTTCACTCTTTTTGAATTGTGAAAGACAATTTTCTAACCAAATATTTGCATTTATTTGATTAATGGATACTTGCAAAAAATATATTTTGTCAACTCTCTTTCTCTGTTGGATACCATCTATTTAAGTCAGTTTTTTCCAAGGCAATCCATGAATTATTTTGTTAACTGCAACATTATTTGTGCAGCTAAAACCTCCCTTACCTTTTTAAAAATATAGGAGGGTATAATATACTAGGGATGATTTTTGCAAAAGAAGACCAATTAATAAATTAATTGTAACATATATTGTATCACTGGAGAGGACCCAGATTTTCTGCACTTAGTTAAATTTAGTGTGTAAAAATTAGCTTTTCATGTGAGTTTGGTCAAGCATCTCTTGCTGTCATATGACACAATCAGAATTTTTTACTTCTATTTTGGGCTTTGTGTTAAAGACACAGATATATTTTCAATAAGATTTTAAAAATTAATTGTAAGATGTCAGATCTTGACTTACCTTGTATAAACTTGTTTCCAGGAGGAGGTGATTAATGCCTTCTGATAGTTAGTCTTTTATCCAGTTGTGCTGATACTACTGAGAGGCAAGAAATTTATCTCTGTAAAAGAATCTGGGCACCCACACTGTTAGTCTTTCATTTGCAAATCTTGACAAAAGTGAGTTGACAATTTTTATGATCTTAATAGTGACTCTGAATGAACAGATACAACCAGAGAAAAAACATCATTTAGTGCAACATTTATTTTACTTGTACAGCAATTATTTAATTTTTCTTGTTGACCAGAATGGAGGCACTGTTTTCAGTGTTGATGTATGCTTTATGAGCGGAACAGAGGAAGGCAGAGAAAATTCTTGAATGGACAGCATCTATGCAGCTAGGTCTAAGGACTTAAAATTTCAGCAGTATTCTCATCATGTAACTCACTAGTTTAAGCTTACTTTCTCACTGTCATGCTGGTGAGGTACTTAATGCTTCCATGCAGCTATCTCTGTATAGTCTGCTTTGCTTAAGCAGACGTGAGATATCTCTGCTTCTTACTTCATCTGCATATTATCTGTGGCAACAGGCTCTTCAGTTCAATGAGGTATTTTGACACAACGACAGCATAAGTTATGACAATATTTTTTTATTTGCATTTGTATTTGTTGCAGAATATTTTTGGAAAAGTGCATGCATTCCACTTCAATTTATAAAATCATCTCCTTTTGCTTATATTTCAGCCTCAGTGAAGATATTGTCTTGGGTAAGGGTGATCTTAAGCATTTGTTAGGTGGTGTTTTGATTCAGAAGCCGTAACGTTTTGCACCTGAAAACATGCAGAGTTATGCAAATATGTGCATTATAGACATTTGTAGAAGAAGCTGGCAGTTACGATGTCAGCTGAGTTATTTCTCCCATAAACAGACTGTTAGGATATTCTGTATGAAGGAACAAAACTGGAGAGAACATTTTATGAGCGAAGGAAGAGCAGTAACTCAGGATATCAAAGAGAAGATATTATATTACGTGATATATATATATTATATAATATCATTATTTAGATGGTGTTTTATTTTATTCCCTGTAGTCAGACTTTTAATTGTTTATTTTCCTGATAATTTTTTCAATTTTTTCCTTTATAATTAATGAAGATCAGCTTTCTTCATTAGAATAGTAGCATTTGCACAACAGGTTAGTGTTTCTCCCCATGGATGTAGCAAACAATAAGCTTAAAAGAAGTCAGAAACATGCAAGCAGAATCAAACATCCTTATGTTGAACAGTACATTTTAGTTAGGCAGTGTTACAGTTACAAAACCAGTGAACTTTAGCAATGAATATTCATGCCATTACATTGTCTGAAGGGGGCTGCCCCCACAGCAGGAACAACAGGAAAAAAAAAAGAAGCCGTGCCAGAAAAGTAGAAAGCGGGGAGCAAAACTCAGGTTTTTTCACGTTTCTCTTGCCAATACCTTGGGTGTTGGGGACTGCAGAGGGACCCCATGCCACTGCTGCCCAGTGCCTAGCCCTTGCTGCCTGACTGAACCCAGACCTACGGCCTAGACCATTGGCTTACTGACATTGCACACCAAAGCCAAGGGGACGTGGGACTGCGTTGCAACTGGAGTGGTTTGGGGTCATCCCCCACACTGCCGCTGCTGCCACTGCTCCAGCCGCACGGGAACTACCACCAGACTGCATTCCCTCACTTCTTGCCCCAACCGTGTGGAGAAAACAAAAACCAGCAGAGCCCAAGTCCAGCCAAGTCAAACCGGCGCCAGTGCTGTGAGGGGGGCTGGTTTTAGTGATGAAGACCCTCCACTCTGTTTATTTTCTCCTTTGTTTCCGGAGGGTGAGGGTGCCACGATTTGGGTGGATTTCCCTTTTTGTGGGCAAACCATTCTCCCCTGTATCCTTGTAGTTATATCTATTTTGCTTTTAGTAAATTGTTATTCATTTTTCACTTTTATGAGGTTGGGTGTACGTTACCTTCCGAGTTAAATGGGGTTGTAGTGTATTGATTGAGTTTGGACTCAATAGGCTGACAGCATGCAGTTGTGAAGGGTGCTCCCCTGTTGCTCAATTAAACATAGAGTGTCATCAGAGATGTTCTGAGATACTTGAGACATTCATGTGGTGATGGAAGATATGTCACAAGACATATGGAGGTATTGACTGCTTCTGGAGTGATGGCTGGAGGCAAGGTTGATACCACAGTCACCTAAAATGGTAGAGATCTACTCAACAGCTACATTCAAATGCCCTTTTTTAGGCAGTGATCCCCTTCAATGTCTTTTTTCATGTGTCTTTTATCCAAGCCTGGATAGAAAGGTTGCACATTGCTGTTACTGGAAAAAAATACAAAAATATATATTTCTGCATTATAAATGCAATCTCTAATGAAGTGCTATTTACTGCTTTTTGGATTATTTTATTTTGCTGAATTTCTTGGTACTTTTCAGGAAACCCCAGTGAGCCAGTACTGCTGAGAAGCAACAAATTATAGCACAAGCACAGGAGCGAGCCATGGCAAACCACCCAAAATTAGGTTCTTGCTCTGACTTGCAGTTTGAAGTCCAAGTTTGAAGGAGGAGAAGATGTCTTATTTTCCTGTGTTTATGTGCAGGGGAGACTAATCTTGTGTTGAGACATGGGAAAAAATAGCAGAACTCTTGTCCCCCATTCTTCCCTTAGTCCTCCAATAACACGGGCACTATTCATTTTATAGTGCATTGTCACATATCGATCCTGGTTTCTGTGTCTTGCTAGAAAGATATTCCCATGGGAAATTGGAGAAATCCTGCAACACTACATTGAAAATGATAGGTATGCTATAGCAGGGGGTCAGAAAATAGAGATTAATGAGAAGGAAGCAAAACATCAGCAAATCTCTGCCAGGACATCTATGCTATCTACAGGAGGAAGTGAATGATAGGGAAGAGGGATAAAGTGGGTTTATTTTTTGCTGTAAGAAAGGCCAGAGGTGACCTCATCCTAGGTTAGTAGGATGCGTTCAGAAATCAGACATACTTATTCATTGCTCTCAAAGACTAAAAGTTCACTTTTTTGCTGCTGCTGCTGAAAATAATTAACCTTTTAAAGAGGGCTAATGTAGCAAAAATTATTGACAAAGAACACAGCAGAATTTGAAATTTGTTTAGGAGAAGCAAGGAAATATAACTTGATATTGGATAAAGAAGCAGGAAGATTTAGATAAAATTGACAATCTGTTTTAGTCTCTCTCCAAAGTTTTTTACAGCGGATCTTAGAGTACTTTATAAATGTTAGTGACACTGATTCATAAGTTATATTTTGCTTGTTTTACAGTCAATAAACATAGATATATATTCTAAACATATATAAGTCATAAGTACTTGTCTTCCCTCATCAAATAGGTCCCAGGCAATTCTAGTAAAATATTTTAAAAATATATCATTTGACAGTATCACATAAGATGCTGCAAGATGACAAAACTGATATGGTTTATTCATTAAGAAAATGAATAACAATTATTTACTGTACCTACTGCATCAACTAACTGAAAACTAAAAAAAACCAAATAAGTATAGATAAATTCGTAATTATAAAATCTTTGCAGCTAAACTGAAGTCCACATTTTGAGATAAATTTTTTGGATCATCCTGACTCTGGAGCTTTCCATCATTATTTCAACTCAAGAAATTTTGGAAACTGTTATGTATTATTGCAAGGTGTATTTTTAACCTGGGGTCACTACAAGGTAAAGACAAGGAGTAGTACACAATTTGACCTGCCACAGGAATTCCAGATAAAACCCCAGAAGTTGAGTCAGAGATAATCACAAAATCTGGAATCTGCAATAACAAACTGTTCATATATCTACCTGTCAGCTCTCTTCCTCTAAGGGAGGGACACAAGGTCACTGAAATGGCCACTTTCCACCCCTTTTTTTTTTCCTGGACATACAGTGGATAAATGGAGAATCAAATATTTACAGGAAAATGCTTTTCCATGAGGATTAAGTGATTTTAATTCAAATGTTTGTTGGTTAGCTTTTTTGTACATTTTTACATGTTTGCCTAAAAAGTAATAAGCTAATCAAGGAAATACTGTTGATACTCTTCTCAAGAGTATTTCCATTCTCCAGAGTATTTCCAAGTTTAATTAAAGGAATATGTTTCAATTAAATGAATCAGGTGTTATTTTTTGTATTAAATTGAAATGAGAATGTGTGGAAGGAAAGACAATCACGGAAATGGAAGATGGATCACTGAGTTTCAGTAGAGCAGTTCTGCCTGGAATAGTACAACACATAACATCAAGTGTATGTTATGTAAAAGCAGTACCACTACCCTTCCAGTCCTATCCCCTTAGACATTTAGAAAATATCTCAAACCCCTAGATCCAAAAAGATTGTGGTTTAGGTACCCTAACGCAGTCATGACTGTGGCTATTCCAGTAATAAGAGATTAATGTTTATTGTCTGGTAAGACAATAATGTTTATTGTCTAATAACAATTGTTAAATGGATGGGTAGTGTTAGGTTGTGATGTGACAATGCCTAACCCTCAGACTTTGTTATTCTTAGTTTTCTGAAGAGAAAAATGTTGAAATAGTTAAAATCAAATGGCTTTATCTGTGTTTTTCTCCATTACTGGGAGACTGATTATGTTCGGAAACAAAAGCAAATAAGCTATGATCTTGGATCTGCTAGAGTGCTCAGTGGCACTTTGCCTGAAAACTTTGGAGAAGAACCAAGAAGGAAGGTGGAAAAAGAAATTTTGCTTTGATTAAGTTGGATAATTTGAAAGAGAAAGTGTATTTGTATATTCCAGGTATGTTATGCAATACTTCTGTGAGGCAACTGAAGAACAGAAATTATTGTATTGCTGTGCCTGTGCTCCTACCTCTTATACAGTCTGGATACTTTGCAGCCTTGTATTTATTTATCAGTGCCGCAGCTGACTTTAGGACAGTGCTATTCTCATTTTTCAGGGACAGGGAGGGAACCGTGAACTGTCTAGGTTCACACAGGACATTGGTGCAAGAACAGGCAATTGAGTTCTATTCTCCTGGGCCATGGCATTGGCACTCGGACAACTGAACACAACTTCCTTCTCTTGGAGCCTGGACAGGACACAGAAATGTATTCATTTGGCAAAGGGGGAGGGGAACCCCTGCACCCCTTCCTTATTTTGTTTTTACTTTGGAGGGGACAGTTGCAATTGTCATGCAAGGCAAGGTTATTTTAACTTGATGATGAGTAGCCACGTTTTTCAGCATTTCCTGAAGTTTGTAAGGGGTGAATTCCAGACAGTGCACAAAATCTATGTCACCCCACAAAAAACCAAACCAGTGGCTTTTACCAACATATATAATGATTGTTAATAATAATTCATTGTTGGTCAGCCTGCATATCCATGTACTATAATTTATCTTCATATGCATATAGTATATCTTCAAAGGTAAAATAACCAGCACGAATAGCATATGTTCAAGAAAAGGATTTTTCCTTTTTGCTTTTTTTTAAAATATCTGATCTCATCAAGATGCATTAGAAACTTTAAATAGTTGAAAGGAAGGTCCATTGTTTTAAATGACTTCATGATCGTACTATTTATAAGACTGAATTTGTTTTCCTGATTTTCTGAAAAATGTGCCTTCCTGGTTAAGTTAATTTTATGTGTATGTAATATACTGCTGTTGTACCAAAATAGAGTATGGTAGTAATATTTTATACTTATCAGTGTCAGTATCTTTTTTTGCTAGTTCTGTTAAGGTAGCACTGTTGTTTTTCAAATGTTGTCTCCATAAAAATAAGACCATAGGCTCCCTTGGGGAAAACATATATTTTTCTCATATACGAGGTGTGGATCTGTATTACTTTTGTGGATTTAATGCATTTTCTACATCTGAAGAAAGATGTAGAACTTTCTAAGACATGCAGTTTACCTAAGTTTTCTTATGAACCTGAGAATCGTGGTTTTACAGTCTAAGGTATATCTTGGTAGTCCTTTGTGTTTGTTACTTCAAATCAAATTGATTGTATGCCGCCATATGTATTTTTGTGTAATAGACTGTGCAGTGTGCTTTGTAATGAGCTGAATTTCAGTAAGAGTTAATAGTAAGTCTTGGAACAACAGAAGCGACAACGCAGAGAATTATTATTTTCCTATCTAAGTTTGTCAGTTCTACAATGAGCTAAAAGAAAATATTTTTCTTTTGAAACTGCACTGTGTGTATCACAGCAGAGGGTGGAACTAAGGGACAAAACTGACATATGTAATGCCTTACAGACATCTCTGTCTTGATTTTGTCGTTACATATATATATATATATATACAAGAAGAAGATTTTAAAGGGATGAAATAGAGGTAGGAAAAATTTTAAGAGATTTGTAAAAGAAAAATCAGTTGATAATCAACATATAATTTTAAATTCCGCTTTGATTGTTTTATTAACTATAGCAAATTCCATATTAAAGCCATATTTGTTGTATCTAGAATGGAAGTGGGTAGAAGCACTACTCTAAAGTATTGTACAGGGAATGAAGGGGACTTTAGAAAATTTAAATAGTCATGAGAAAGTGGAAAACATAAATTGAAGATGACTTTTAAAATCAAGGTTTCCTTCTTCAGATGACATTTAATTTGTGAAAAAGAGAGACAACAGTTTAGTCACTTAAATTTAGCACTGGTCACTGGAGTTACAGCCTGATCTTGCAGTTGCTGTAAGAGCAACTGGCTCTTTAGGAAGCTGAAAAAAAATCCCAATAATTTAGACTAGCTAGTGGTCCTTTCAGTGAGTCTAGCTGTTTATATTATGGGAGAAGGTGGAAAACAGTTATCTAATTTTCATGTGTGATCCTGTTGTTACCCCACAGTGACAGTACACAGGGACAGACATTGCTACTGCAGTTGGTCTCAGTTGCAAGCCATTGATGAGCTGAGTACAATCAGGCAGTTTAGATGTCAAAGTCCAATACGGTTTATTTATAGATAGATATTTTGCATCTGTGCAGGGAAGAAGATGAATTTCCTACTGAAGAATATCAGTGATCCACCAAAGGTAGAGGAAAGAACTTTACATTTCATACTGTTGTTTACTATCCAGCTGAGATGACAAAATTCTTAAAGTAACTAGGAGACATTAACGTACCAGTAGAAGTTGTGTGGTTTCAGTGTTTTGAATAAATGCATTTGTTTGCTTATACATACCTCCATACATATCCACCTATATACCTTAAACTAACTTGATTTAAGCATAATTTAGTAACTTGTTAGCTGTAATGATTCCTTCCCCAAAATTATAAATTGGGACCTGGGGACTTAATATCCCATAACAAATGCTCCTGCTTCACAAGATAAAGCAAATCCTTTGCTTTATCTGAAGGGTAAAAGAAGATATGCCCATTTGAACTGCATATTTTAGATGGAGACTTGTCACCACAGGACTCATGAAAGCTGAATCTGTCTTCTAGTAATTGTTTTGGCAGTGAAGGCTCCCTTGTATACAATAAGGTATTGGGACATGTTCTTGTCAAAATTTGTGAAACTATCTGTTATTATATTAAATATCATAGTCATAACTTCAATTGTTAATCACCATCAAGAGTATAATAAATTGAAAAAAAAGATTTTCAAGGGAGAGGTAGACATAAGATCAGTCACTGGGAATTCCACAGAGTGCAAAGCAAAGGGAAGGGAGAGCTACAAATACTCCTAAATTACATTAGCAGCAGAACTTCTCAAAACTTACATAGTGTTAGATTGATAATTGAGTAGCAGAAAGCACAGGCTCCAAAAGATTGCTGCACTATTAAACAAATCCATTGCAGGCATCTTAGTATTACACAATAATAAATTTAAAGAGGGAATATGCTATAAACTAACTTAATCATTGTAGGAGAACAGTCTCCTTGGAAGAAAAGCATATGCAAGGCAAACTTCTGTCATTTCCTACTTGCTGAGGGACTGAAGTTAAAGAAATGGCTGAAAAATAGCCCTACCTAGCTTATCCCACGGGATAGTACACCCACTAAGACACATTAGTCCCTGATGATGGGGATAAACCTGGCTGTATATCTGGATTCTATTCTATCATTCTAGATATAGTAAAGAGGAAATAAAAAGACCATAGTTTCATTTGGAAAGACAAACATATTGTTTGAATGGAAATTAGAAGCTTTTAAATCAAGTACAATTTCCCATTGTGGAGAGCATGCATTACATTTGTCCCTCAATCAGAAGCAATAAATCCAAGAAGGAAACTAGCAAAGCATCAACCTTCCAGAGAACATTGGATTTACGTTGTGAGTATTCATTGAAGTAAATGCAATCACTTTCACACAATACTATTACATGTCACCCCCCATATCATTAACATTTCATTTGGTAGACTTCAGAAGACAGTGCTTGCCTGGTGTCACCAAAATAAACATGGTAGAGTCAATATGACAGTAACATTTTCTTCACAGAGAACACTCTCAGGCTTTTATAATTTACAAGTTGTTTCTTAAAACTCTGACAAAATCAAACTTTCCTGTCATGCTATCCACCTATGTTCAGTGGTAGTATGAAACTAGAAGTTAGTACCTACTCACTGGACCATAAAGAATTTTTCAGAAAGGTGCTATCCAGTCACCGTGAAAGTTCATTATGTTCACAAATCACTCATAACACTGATTGAATAAGTATGAAGAAATTTTATTCCAGCTTTCCATTCTTCCTTTGGGTATTTAATTCCTGTTGTAGACACTACAGAGCATTTCCTGATTTGTTTGTTTGGGTTTTTTAATGAATACAAAACAGACTTCAATAGTTATGTAGAGAACCTGGAGGTAGATACCACCATCACTGAGGAAATCATATATGAAGAAAGTTATCCATCTTTTGCATACACATAGCCCTATCATTCAATACAGATAACTTATTAGGATTTTTGTAGACCTTATTCATTGTGATCCTCTTTCTACTGTAGATTTTTGAGGATTTTTTTTTTTTTAAGTGGAGGACAGGAAACTTACAAGGAAATGCAAATAAAAAAACCCTGTTTCTGATCTTTCTTGTTCTTAATGCAGTTAAGTCCAAATACTTTTATATTTTCAAGTTGGTAGATTTGAATTATTATATTTGTGGGTAGGAAGTAATGCCAGCAATATAAGCACTGATAAATAAAACAGTACCTACATTTATCTAAACATATTGTGTGTTACTAAACTATAACAAATGAGGAGGGAAGAATTTCTTGATTCATACAACTCCTTTCTCTCGTAATAGCACACTGCTCTAAGCCCTGTACTTTTTCGTAAGGGATGCCACAGAATTGCCTTTCTCATTAAATACTGTTGTAGTTGAGAGAAACACAGGTATGGAAAAAAAAGTCTTAACATCACCTAGCATCACGTGGCATGTTTTAGTCTGTCAATGATCTTATCCTTTCTGAAAGATGAAATCTATAGGTCCTCATAATGTTCTGCTATGCAGAGTGACTACAATAACTGCTATCTCTTTAGCACCACTTCTTAAAAACAAATTCTTATTATTGTTCTGTTGCTGAACACATTTCAGAAGTCATTAAAGGTAACCAAGCAATTGAATGTAGCTATCCCTTACTCTATGTATTGTGTGTGTAGATCTATCTATGTATCAAATTTATGCAACTGTAATATGAATCAATATTATTCTTCATGCATAATCAATAGTTATCTCATAGGCTAGCACAGCCCATAGATTAGAATAAATTAAGGGATAACTTCCCTGATGAACTGGGATCAAGGTGGATTTCTAGAATGCTGGAAGATCACTACTTTCTTAATGGCTAAGGCACATTTTTTTCACATTGAAAACATAGAGATATAAACAATTTCTGGAGGTGAGAGACTGACTAAAATGTGCTATCATCAGTTTGGAGGGAAGTAATAAGTTTAGTATTAAAATTTTGTTCAGGAAATAATTTTATGCTTTATCGTAAATACTGATGGTTATGCAAAGGACCTTCCACTGTATTTATGAACACTATGAAAAGTGGGATAAGATTTTCTGGAACTTTGTTTATAATGACTTTGTCTGTTGAACTCAGGTTAATTATGAGAGGCCCATCTGAGAGAGAAGGCACACCACAGAACAAAAGGGATCCATTTTTTTTCGCTCTGCTGTTTGAATTTCATCCCTTCTTCTTTCATCTGTTTTCATCTTATGGAAGTGATTATAAGTGCTAATGAGACATTTGTTCTTGCTTCAGGCAGTCATTTTCTGGTTAACACAACAGGGGTATCAAGCATCTATTTTGGTATTATAGGAAGTCAGAAGGCTGGGGTCACATATTCTTTTCTCTTATACCAACCTAGCTGCAACAATTATTTTTCTGGTACCTGAAATACTTATTGCACTTTTATTTTTCTGTCTGCACCTCTTATATGAACTCCTTGTCACTAATTTATGTCAGGAAAAGATATAACTCTTACAGGTGTTTCCAATTTAAAAGCCAGTCAGAAGTATTTGAAACTTTTTTTCCTTTTGGGAGCTAATTCTAGTCAAGTTGAGAATTACAGATGTGTTGTTTAGTTCAAGAAACAAGTGGTGACTGATGAGCAGAAGTAGCATTTGAACCTGGGACCCAAGGAGTACAGTTCAATAAATTGGGATATCAGTCTACAGAGAACAGTACTGTTTGAAAACATGATTTCTTTCATGTTGGCTTAATTTTTCAGAAACCATAACCAAACATGGCAGTTCCAAGCCATTCATTTCATCAGTCTTATTTATCAAAAGAAAGTTAGAGAGCGCTTTTGGACCTGTGTTTCTCAAGTGTTGATAATTATGTATATAGACAGAGCTGATTGTGTTACGCAGTAGACCCAGTGGAACTTGGAATACTACTGAGATTTAAAGGAATTACCCTTGAGAAGACCCAAGGAATGTGTACCAGGCAGATCTCAAATGTTTCATCCACTAATATGAATTTTGCTTTTGAGGAAAAACGTGTATTAATCACCACTGCTCTTTTGTTATGACACAATTAGTTTCTCATTGCTAATTTTAATGTGGAGCTCTTCTAGGGCCTACTTTCCCTAAATTAAAGTTGGTGCCAATTAGCCATCTAGAGGAGAGAGACTTGTGAAATCTTTTCTAGAAATGAACACATGAGAACTGTGAGGCTAATTAGTAGAATTACTCTCCTATAATCCAGCTGTTTTATGCAATGCAAATAACTTTTATAAACATTCTTGCTCTGAGACTGATAGCAAATGCTGCTAATTATGTGCCTGCATATGCATAAAGTCTGGTGGTCAATGAAATGTGTTCCAAAGTTCTTATTACAAGGCAGATTAGTATATGAATATGCCTATTCGTTAGGCAAAAACAACTTCATGAGATGCCTTCATTTTCTCACACCTAATATTGGAGGAAAGCATGGGGCTTAATTAAGAAATAGCTTTTACTAGGAAATTCAGAGCATAGGAAAATTAGAAAAAAACCCCTGTGGGCTTTTTTTTAATATGAGGAAAAAGGAGAATAGGCCTAGAGAGAAAAGAATAAATATCTCAAGTGAAACCTTAAAAGCTGGTGAATTGTCAGCATTTTCCAGGGTTTCTTTTCCCCCAAGTGTCCTTGAAAAAATCACCAAATATTTCCTGGTCAATTCCTTATTTGGGAGCACCTTTTTAAGCACTGGACTTTTAAAAACATGACTTTAATTCTGTGACTAAGTATTGTTGCTTAATTAGATGACTGTGATCTTTAAAATCAGGCTTCCAATGCAATAAATTATAAGCATGAATTTTCTTTATTTAAATAAGCCATTACAGTTACTTTATGAGTATTTCAAGTTTTAAAACTTCCAAGCAACTTTAGATTGAAAAAATTAATTCTGATATAAAACCACTTTGAAAATCTTTCAGATTTCTTAAAGATCCCTTATGTTATTAATATTTCATTAAATATGTCTGCTAGCAAACTTTGAATATTCCTGGAACAGAAAGACAAAATGAACATAAAGAAAATCAAAGCATGTTGATAAAGGTGAAACACAAATGTACAGAAATCCTGTTTCTCTGATTATCATGCAGGAGCATGTGAAACTGAGGACCAGAATCTAGAGCCACTTAGTGTATTCTTATTATTCTTAACTTCACTATTATGTAATCCTACTCAAATTAGTAAAAACATAGGTATATATATAGCTTCAGCAAAAGACATCAATCCTACAAAAATCTTATGCTTTTGGGTAACAATTAGAATAATTTATTTTACTCATAGTATAACTCAAACACAATACTGAAGTTTATTTTCAGGATCTAGACTCACATTATCAAATCATTAGGTTTTAAAGCGTTTTTAAAATATGTTAGATTTTGTTAAGTCTGCTAAGAAGAATGTTAGGGAGGAGAGGATGTGTTTTTTAAACTGGACAAGTTTCTCACACATGCTGTCATATTTAGAATACTGTTTCCTGACATAGCACTTTTTCCTCCTTCAGAATATGACTTCACATTTCAGTAGTCTTCAAATTCACAGGCACATGTCAGCTTCACCAGCTGCTCATTAATTTATGCATTTTAAAGAAGGTAGGGAAATGCAGAAAGCTTATTTCTTATCGAGTGAGTCAAGTGTGCCGTGTGAAGGCAATAATGAGGAAACATAATGGGTTAAGAGGAGAGAACTCCCACACTTAATTCCTTCCTGTTAGATGAGCTCCTTCATTCTAGTATGATCCTTGTAATGCACACATTTCTAGCACAGTGTTTCTTATTTTAAAAGAGCTGTGATTCATTGTATGAAGGTGGAGAGAACTGAGGAGCTTTTGCACATTAACGGTTTTAAATGAGGAAAAACCTCTTTTTTCCTTGCCTTTGCTTTTTTGGTAGAACTTTATGAGACAGAGTATTTAAGCATGATGGTTAATTTTATATCAAATTCGATCCTGCCACCAGTTACTTTCTACTTCTGCAGGCTGCTTACTCTGTCACCAAGTATTAGATGTATTACCCACAGAACAGTAATTACATTTGACACATAATTATTATGGTTTTGATGACAAGGCCTTTTCTTTTCATGCTTTCATAACATATACTCCTGAAAGTGCTGGCTTGCTGAATACAGTTAGTTTAAAAGCACTTGGATTTAAATGGAACCCTGGGACAAAGAAAGAACTGAAAAGAAAGAGTGAGCACATTTGAAAATTCCACAGATGATCTCACACAGTCGATTTTGAACAGGAAAGAAAGCCTTTAAGTGTTTTTAATGCAAAAGGAGAAAGAGCTGCCTGGTTGCAGCCATGCCAGATCCCCAACAGGAAAGGAGAGCTTTTAAAGTTAATAAACTGAAGGGGGTTTGGAAAAAAACGGAGGCTGCTGGCAAGGCCACATAAACTACACAAATGAGTTTCTAATCTTGCCACATGGGCATTTTTCCAACTCTGCACTCTGAGTCACCCCCAGCTGCAGGCTTGGATGAGCAGTTTAACAGTTCCTAGCTTGCTTTTTTTTTTTTTTTTTTTTTTTTTTAACATGATCAGCATCGGAGTATCATGTTTCTGGAGCCTGGGGGCTCCATGGTATTCAAACAGGGTGAGTTCTTGGAATTCCTCCAACCCTACCTGCAGCTGCCTCTCTGCTGTGGTTAGGAAAGCTGGAGTTGCAAACTTTGTCATTTGCCATCACCTTCTTCCTCCCTCATCTCCTCTTGATTTCTCATAGCGTGCACGGGGCAAAGCCAGGCTGGAAAGATGCAAAGTGTTCTTCCTGTCTTTTTGAAAAGAAAAGTTAGCAAGACATGGACAGGGCAATGTCAATGCTATGAATCCTTTTCTGGGAATTAAGTGGTTGTGAAGGAAACCTGAGCAGAAAAAAAATGACCTGACTTCCTCCTTGGATCCAAAAGATGAATATCAGCATCAAGGAAGCTGGGCTTGATGTAAAGGGGATCCCTCCTATTAATGTGAGCTCTTCAATCAGTGCCAAGACAATGATAATCAAATTAACATACTATAAAGGAACTCTAATTTTAGCCTGTTTGTTATTGTAAGAGTTCATAGAGAAGGGTAAACGGGGAGGTGAAGGCTGCTACGAATGACTAATGCTGCATTTCAACCTCCTAAGCCATATTTAGTGATGTGGGATATAAACATAAGCTTTCAGTACAATTTTTCCTATTTGACTTCTGTTCCCTCTCCTAAAGATGGATTTAACTAACTACCACTTAGGTGGATGCTGATAGACAGGTGTTTATAATTGGTGCTCTGTGGCAGGCACACCCAGTCCCCACCAGGGCCAATCCCAGCATTTCGCAGCTGTCTGGACTGTAACCATGTTTGACCACAAGCCCTGACCCAAACAGGCTACAACCGGGCCCCGTGGATAGTCCCACCTGGGGTGTGCCTTTCCTGGGAGTGGCGGGGCAGTGCAGGAAACTCTGCCCAGGGATGGGGCCGCCACCAACAGCCACTTCCCAGGATTCAGTGCCTGAACTGTCACCACCCCAGCCCTGTAGCCTGTTCAGTGTCCCCAGGGTGTCGTGGTCACCCCTCTCGTATGTTAGTTTTGGCCATTGGATTTGGTTGTGAGTCAAAGTTTGTCTGAGTTCATTACCTCTGTGAGATGGGTTTCATGGCATTCTGTAAACCCTGAATTCTTTTTCTTTGCACAGTGAGTCCACACATATACATTAAACTGCTATTCTCTGGGGTTGTCAAGATTGCAGACCAGCCCAAAGCACAGCAGTATAATAAAGTTTTCAGGCCCTGTTTAGTTACGGCTGAAAATCTGGGACTCAGCCAATCTATACCACTCAGGGCTCTTTTCACAGTCCAAAATGATTTGGCTTAAACATTTCCAACTGTGATGAGGTCTCATTTCAGTGATTATACAGTCATTCACTTTTCCACATCAACATCAAAGTCATTAACAACTGAGCGTTATTGCATTGGCTGGAATTCAGTTAAGGACTAGAGGGATGTTGCTCTTTATTAAGATAAATCATTGCCTTGGTTATGTCACCCATGAAATAATCAATTTACTGTGTTGGTTAATTTCCCCTCTCTTTGATCTGTGAATTAAATTCAGCAGATCATTGTTCCACACAACTGCAGTTGCAAAGGATGCTTTAAAATAAATGCACCACATTTTCTAATGGTACAAGTCTGGTGACTGTAAAACAAGAACTGCATGTGGCAGATCCATTTCAACAGTTCCCTTTGAAAGCTTCAGTGGGAAATGAGCCATTAGCACCTATTTGGGTGATGTTCCCTCAAAATTCCTGCGGAATGAACAAGAGGAAAGAGAAAAGCTAG
This sequence comes from Chiroxiphia lanceolata, assembly GCF_009829145.1. Taxonomy (NCBI): domain Eukaryota; kingdom Metazoa; phylum Chordata; class Aves; order Passeriformes; family Pipridae; genus Chiroxiphia; species Chiroxiphia lanceolata. Next base: position 34,235,233 of record NC_045642.1, read on the forward strand.
CAGAACTGACTCTGAAGCCTTCAGAGGAGTTAGGTGCATTGCCACAGGGAATGAAAATATTTCTATCAAGGTGTATGGCTATTTCTTGATAGCCATCATGAGCTTTACTTACTGAGATGCTTACTGTAAGGATTTATTTTCAAAAATACTACGCATAACAAGCTGAATATTCTGAACAAAATAAAACAATAATACAATGCATCAATACTGATTGATATTCTAATCTCCTTTTGCACTGAACTATGCATTCTGAAATTAAAATACATGTATAAATAAGTCCATATTGACTGTGGAATTCACTACGCCTATCAATGAGAAAATGGTTATGAGAAACTAAACCACAAATTTGACTCTTGGTTTTGCAGAATTTCACAGCAGTGTGGGTATTTAAGTCTCACTTTCCTAATACTAAACTCTAACTTTTCACAGATTAATTAGTATAATCTAGGCCAATTAAAATCAGCACAGATTTCCTCAGTGTTTCTCTCAGATCCACGCCTCTTCTAAAACTTGAGCTCTTCTCACGGGTATGTCGTTTAGACTCAAGTCCATGATCCATTGTGAGCTTTGAAAAATAGGAACAGCATGTGATGTGGTTTTAAGAAACTGAGCTCAGGTTATGTTGTAAAATTGCCTAATATTGTTCTACTGATAGTATCGCCTGGGCTAGGCTGGCCAAGGTTATCTATACCTCCTTGTCCAAGTCAACTGCTGCATTCCCAAACTATTTTGCAATGATGTCATGTCCTCAGCGTTAGGCACATAAACCCCTCATGTTACAAAAGCTGCTTGATCTTTCAAGGAAGACAGTACAAATTAGGATGAATTGTTGTATTATTGCCTAATCTCTCACAACTCTACTGTTAAGGTTACTGTAAACATCTAATTTTGTTAGGTTCTGAGGTAAAAGGCATATAGTATTAGTTTCTGATTGTGGAACAAAGATATAGACATTCTTCCAATTTTTATAGCTTAAAGCTATATGTATATAGTTTTAAAGATTCTAGAACATGGATTGATGAGAAGAAATGTTAGTCTTTTTGAAAGAAAATGTGTATTAAAATACTATTGCTGAAATAGTTGAACTAAAATTCCTGACTGAACTAAAAATAAATCAGTATCTTTGCTAACTCCAATTCACATTACATGAGTAAATTTTCACTAATTCTCAGGTCAAAGTTACAGATTAGAGCAACAGATTAAGAAGATACACTACCAATTTATTATAAGAATAACACCACCTATTCACTTAAAAATTAATGAAAAGTGATTGCAGACTGGTTTCTATAGCAATTACTTACAGTGTTTCTCCTCACATTAAGCAAAAATTGTGTGTGATTTCATGAAAGAAAAACAATTTACATTAACAAATTACTTCAGTGCATTTCAAAGTCGTCTTCATGAAACAAAATATACCCCAGCTGAGTACATACCAGACTGAACGCTAATGAAAGTTCAAAATCAGAACTATGTGGAAATTCATGGTAAATTGGTCAGGAGATTCAGAAGATGTGAAGAAGCTTAGTATTGAACAGTTAATTGCAACTGCAGTGAACCTGATTGATGCACATGACAATGCTTATAAACCTGCTTACTTGGCAATCAACTTCCTATTTTCTAATTAATTGCATTTGTTAGTTTCTCCTTGTTAATTGTTTCATATTCATGGTCCTTTTGCCAGTTAGTTCTTACTCTAACTGAACCATTCTAAGAGCAGAAAGTAAAAACATTGCTATTCCTTATGCGTGATTGCTTATTTTGTTGACATGAATGCATAGTAACTACAAGTTTCTTCAAGCTGTTGTGGGATATTTATTTTTTAGTTGCCATGAGGTCATACACTTGGAGTTCTTAGATGACAGAAACTCCTGGTGGAGTTTTGAACACATTTAGCTTTTGTAATTCTGCTTCAGGCAGTAGCAGAAGTTAAACAATCACTGATTGACTTTTCTTAACTGATGTGTAAGGCTGATAGGCTCAGGAATGCAACCTATAGACAGATTCTTGAAATACAGCCAAGACAGGAATCTTAGAGAAATTCCAAAAATAAGAGATAATACCCTCCTTGCAAACTAATTTGTTTTTCCCTAGGTAATATTCTTTACTTTATAAGATTTTATTCTTTCTCTGCTTTAGGCATTTGATTTGAAATGTTCATCAATAATTCTGTGATTATTAAAAAAATTAATTACCTATCATACACTTGATTTTGTGCCTGTGCTATCTTACATGAAAATAAAAAACTCTTTTTTCCAATAAGGTAGCTGAAGAATTTAAGTTGGAATGTTAACTGATGTAAAATGAAGGTAATGGTTTCTTTGGTATAAACTAGCTACAAGTCCTGAGGAAGATGCTGCACAGTGAGACTCCTGATCTATCCTTGGATTATCCCCTTGTTCCTGGGTAAACTGGAGCCAAGCTGTACTTGGCATGCATTTCTTTCCTTACTGAACAACTCCATTCAGCCCAATGAAGGGGAGAGAGGAAGGGGCCAGAATTATGCCCTTCTCTACCTGAACAGGGAGAAACACAGCCCTGCTATAAAAAACATTCTCCATCCCATGTTGGTTTTCACAGTTATTCCCATATCCCCTGATCTCTCTTGATGGATCAGAGCCCTACAAGCCAATTCCTGATTGTATAAACCATAAGTAATGTGATATCAAAAATTTTGATGCTTGGATCTTGAATTTTTTGTTTTAAAAGTTTGTTCTGGATTTATTTATTACATGGGGTTTATTTAATTACTAGAGCTGTAAATCAAATCAATTTCTCCTGTGAACATGTAGTTATCATTACATATTCTAGAGGAAAAATTATAATTAGTGATTTGGGGTTTATGTCTCTCTTTCATTTTTCATTCTTATGTCAAAAAACATCTCCCATACCCTTTGGTCCTGTAAGCTTTCTGTACATGAGTCCTCAGACTTAAGCAGCAGTTCTTCAGTTTTGAAGGGCTTGTAGAGACAGCGTCAGGAGCTCTAAGTGCATTTACAGATTTGACACCACACACATTAGTCAAATCGATGTCAATGAAAATGCTTAACAGTCTTCTCAAAAACAGAACCTTATAATTTTTTAACCTCCCTCTCATTATCTCCCTTCTTGCTGACTGCCAAACAGGAATAATTTTTCCAAAGCCTTGAATATCAAATCTAATACTCTGTTCTATATTACCTCTTATACCTTCCTTTGAGTGCTTACGCAGTGCACGAGCAGTGAAAGGAGCAGTATAGTTCGCAATAGTGTACAAAAGATTGAATCTGCCAGCAATTGAGATGCTGGCATAAATTGACTTCTCCATAAAATTTTGTTTTTGCTTGTTCATTCATCTGCTCCACTGCCAGTTTGTAGGAGGCAAATAGTATTTATCTAAAGAAAGCAAATTTTTTGTTGTTTTTCCAAATATCCGTGCCTCCAGAAGTCCTTAACTGCCCATAAGAACTCATTGTGTTGGATAGGCATTTTCTGTTCTATTGAAGCAGAAACCACTATGCTAAATATTTTCTTCATCATATACAATAATGTATGAGTAATAACTCATACATTTTGCATGAGTAAGAAAAAGGACATGTCTTTATCTGGTTTCACTGTCACTCACTTTCCAGCATGGGTGATAGGTAGCACTCCCATTTGAAATTTAGGTAATAGTTTCATTTGTCTGTTTACATAATATTAATGAACTTCCACCGAGTGTTTGCTTCCTACAAACTGGTAGTGTAGCAGATGAATGTTGATCACGTGAGTTCAGTCTTGCCCAGTTCTCTGCAGTAGAGAATAATCAATATTATACATAAAGGATCTATGGAAAAAAAAGTGTTACTTCAACACATACACTAGTCCATTCATTACGGTATCCCTAGAAAGGTGGTTTAAGGAATGGAGTTGACTTGATTTTCAATACCATCTGTGAATGCACAGATATAAAAGCCTTCAAATTTGTAGGTATTTAAGCATACATCTGTTTTAAAACCAAAAGTTTAAACCAGCTCAAACTTAATTGCTAATATTTTTTACAATTTTTTCCTCTTATTTGTCAAAAAAGGTGTCTAGTGTGACATACACTAGATCTCATATAATTTGAGATTTGACTGCACCAGTGAGTATTGTGCTGGGAACTCTCCATAAAGCAGGGATCCTTCACATCCCTCAAATTATCTCTGGAACATAGAGGTATTCTAAAAATTTATTCTAAAAATTTTTGTTTTAATTCAGACAATAATGTTATTTACTAAAGTGCACTGTATAAAAATCTTATAGCATGCAGTGAAAAATATGTATCCAGTTATTTTTGAATAATAGATCATACATAGTAATTACTCCTGAAGAGTTTAATCAGTTTTAATAGTCATCTTTTAATTCTGCTGTCCTTTTGTGTTGATAAGGCTACAACTTCTGGCAATATTCTTCTATACTGTCACTAAAAACAGATCAATTACAGCATATCCTTTTAACAAGTTTGAAATAAAATATGCTAAGGATATTAAAAATGTGCCAAGTATGTTACACCCGCTGCCAGTTTCAGTAGTAGTAAATTATCCTGTTTTGCAAGTCATTGCCTGTTCCTATTCACAGATTATATGAATAAACTTCTATCTTTCATTCAAAACCTTCTATTTTTGAGCAAAATTTGGAGGAATTTATATTTTTAAGTGTTTGTGATTAAACACAATAATGAAAGCAACTAAAAAAATCTAGCAGGCTTTTTCCACCTACAGATTTTCCTTTCTTTACTGTAGGATAAGTCTGACATTTCAGCCTCTAGCTACTGTATATGTTTTTGTTGTTAACAGAACTTGTTTATTTACAAGAAGTTGATTTAATATAACACTAGTTAGGAAATACATTCTGAAACATCCAAATTGTGATTTGAATGGAGATGATGTGGGTGATGCAAAACAGTGGAGTGGCAAACCAATTTAGAAAAGAGTCCTTTAAGACAGGCTGTTTTGTATAATGAAGGGCACTTAAACTTCAGAGGCACGGACAGATAGCATTTTCTTCCACTGGTCAAGTACTCAAATACAATATAATCAGCAGTTTTCATAACACTTTCAATCTTCAGTACACTAACAAAATTGTATATGGTGGTAAGTTAGCTTGCTCCCTTACAGTGGGTAAAGCAGACATTGAGGAGGCTGGCCAGAGTTAATACATCACCAGTGCAGCTGGCTAATCTTGTTTCTTGTTGGATTACATTAGAAATGCCAGCATTAGTTGATGAGGCTTAACCAGTTCTTGTATTCTTGGTGGCATTCACCTGAATCTTCCACATCCTTTATTTTGTCCTATTGCTTTCCTCTATGTCCTGTGTCAGTGCAAAACTATCAACTAAGTTGTATTTAGGTGATGCTGCCTACTGATGGCAGCTCCGGGAAATAGCCTTCTAGGGGACTGTTTTCACTCTGGAGAGTGAAACAACCTTCTTGGGTGATGGTGACTATGGTATGTTTAACTCTGAAACCTACTGATAGGAGCTGCAGGAGACAACTTTCCAGTAGGTCATGGGTGTTAAATCTGGAGCCTAATGACAACGGAAGCATCCTAGGGACAGGGGCATTTACCCTGGAGCATATTGATAAAAACCGCAAGAACTATCCCTTGTGCTGAACATTCGAAGAATGAGGGGGATAATTCTGATCACTACTGAGAGCTTTTAAAAGCTTATGTTCTATGGTTCTCTCCTTGTATGTTTATAGTAAAGGGGTAATTCTTGAACCTACTGAGGAGTTTCAAGATATCTGCTTTACCCACTAAGAATGTACCTGGTGTGCTCATACTGATGGGATGGGGCCTCCCTAAACTGGAGGAATTGAGCTGAAGCACCCCCCATTTCCCCATGCCACACATCCCCAGTGTCCCTGCATGCATGTCTCAAACTTGGGGGAATACCAAGGACTGATGGCCAGGATCAGAGTATCCCAGGAGCTGACGGACTGGAGAGGGGAGTCCCCAGTGTTCCTGCACAGATGTGACCTTCTTGCCCTGGGGTCATCTCTGTCCCCTTGTGTGACGAGTCCCTGCTGTGCCCATGTCCTAGGTGTCAGTGCTGACAGGGATCATCCAGACCCAGATAAAGACTTTGCTGGAGTATATGTGACTGTGGACATTGGGACACTCCTGCCTGTGGCAGCTGCAAGCAGATTGCTGTTACCTGCAGCTCTCCCTCTGGTGCTTCGCCACTGACAAGTAAGTGGTGCGGGGTCTGCTGAATGAGGTGGCCAGCAGCGCAGTCCACTGCCTGTGGACATAGGGCTGCCTCAGCTGCAGCCCCATGGAGCACAGCATCATCGAGCTCATCTGTGAGTGTGGGTGGGACACAGGGACATGCAGGGGCATGGGGTGATGTACAGGACGTGGCATTGCATAATAGGGGGCCACAAAAACGTGGGACATTTGGGGCAACATGAGGCAGAGCTGCATGTAGACACCTCTGGAGGGGGGACACATCTTAGGCTCTGTTACATATCTGGGTACAGACCCATATCTTGTGCATCATCCCTGCACATACACGGGGACACTCAGGGTGTCCTCCCACACACAGCAAAACTGAAGGACAACCCATGGCAGTTTGCAGGCACAACCCCTGTCTCCACACAGGGTTACTCTATGTCATCAGTCCCCATCCCTGCCAACCCTGGTAACACTCCTACTGCCCCCCACTCCAGTGATGCCCTCAGTGTGTGCTGACGCCCTGTGTTGCCCCATTTCTTAACTGGGATTGAATGGTACCTATGAGGGGAGGGACAGGCAGCACAACAGGGGGTTTTGTGCACTGAATGAAGTCACTGGCCTGTCTCACACAGAGATGAGAGCCAGGATAAGACAGCAATGAAAGAGAAGCTGTCTCAAACCATAAAAACTTGAGGACTGAAAACCTTAGAGGGTTACTAAACAAAGTGTGGGTAAACGACTGGGGTCATAAGCAAAGAGGTATGAAGCCTGGGAGCATGAAAACCTGAGGGGTGGGGCACTCACACTGCAGATGTAAACACTTGCACACTATTGACAAATTCAGAATAATGAAACTTACCCCTATCGAGCCCTTCCAGGTCACTTCATCTGTCTCTGGAGCATCAATATTGAAAAGCCTAGTGACCATGAACTCCCTAAACAACCTGAAGAAGTGGGCAGAGAGGGGGACAAAGCTGCTCAAAGAGATCAGGAGCATCTGAGGAGTGATGCAGACACTGGGGTCCTTCAAATGGAAAAGCCAGAGCAACTGAGATGAAAGCTTTGCTCTCTCCTGCCCCTCTAACAGTAAGATTATGGCACAGATGTCTTGGAAAAACATCAAAAGATACAAAGGGCAATCTGGGAATTGGACACTATCAGCTTCCCAGCTCAGTTCAGGGGATCTCCCATTGTAAATGACTGCAGGCACAGCAAGCGGTTGTTACAGCTAACTCACATTTATTCAACATAGAGGAAGGCCATTCTTACATTGATGCTTAAAGATGGGTAGAAGCTCAGGGATTGAGCCTCACCAGCAGCTAAGACACATTAGCAGTTTACTCACTCCTTTCCCTCCAGAGCTGGATGGAGGAATGAATAGAAAGGCAAAAGTAAAAAAAGTGCAAAGTCTGAGATAAAGACTGCTTAACTCTTCCAGTCCTTGGGGAGGCTGTTCCTCCTTTCTGGCTAAGTGGTGATGCCAAAACAATTCTCCTCTGATTGCTAGGGAAAGGGGTGGGAATTGGAGTGGGCAGTTCTCACAGACTCTTTGAGGCAGGAGCCTCTCCCAGCTTCATGGTCAGCAGTTCATTCCAAACTCATCCCAGTGACCAAATCCCTGTCCTCAGGCACCACTTGACTAGAAAGGGCTGTACTGGGTATCTGTGCATGGGGACACAAGCAGGTCTCTGTGTGGGGAATCTGGGTGGGGCTGCCCCATGCTGCACTCAGCCAGTTCCACAGCAGCCCCATGCCCAGCCACAGTGGAGGCAATATGGCTGCTGCACAAACAGCTGAACAGCCATCCTCAACATCACAATGGGCCTCACCCCATGATGGCCCTCATTGGGTGAGGGTGGCCTTTTGTGATGTCACCTAGTGATGCACATCACCGATGATGGATCCACCTAGCAATGGATTATGAGGACACCGAGGACCTGGCGTCCCTCGCTGGTTATATCTGGGCATCCCACCTAGCCAGTACCAAACTCCAGGCAAGCAAGTTTGCAAGCACACGTGTCTGAGACTATCTTGCTGCTGTGCAAACGCTGTGGTCCTAGGCTGCTGTGTGCCAGGCCAGCAAAATCTGCCTGTGGGCACAGCAGGGAGGTTTTTCTGCATTTTTGCTACAAACTTGCTGCTCCCCCCATCCCTCCTCCTCTTTTATTTGCTACTTGACTTTCCTACTTCTCTACTTCTTTACGTTTTTCTGTGATGTTAGTTTCACTGTTTTGCCCATCTGGGCTACAAGAAAGCTCCACACCAGGGCCCTGTCAGGGAAGCCCCTCGGTAGCTCTCCTGTTTTTCCCATAGTTTTTGTAGCCATCAACATGGAGGGACCGTGGGTGGGCACCTGGAGGCCTCATCCCCGACGTGGCCCCATTCTGGCAGAATTCAGCACTCCAGGACCTAAATACTGGATCCCTGGGACAACAGGTAAACCAACGATCATGGGGAGGTGTGGGGGAGGCACAGCACATCTGCTGTTTCCACTTAGAAACTGCCTTTCGTTGTACAGTTGCAGGCAGATGTCCTTTCACAGGCTTTTTTTCCCAGGTCACGCGTCTCACGATCCCACCAGAGACAAAGCCCCTGCATACACATTTAGAGGGGCCAAATGTCCAGTTGCAGAAAGCTGCTCTCCAGGTCCTCGATACTTCATCCATTCCTCCATCACCAAGATTGGGAAATATGTGCCTCCATCAGCACACCTGATCGGACGTCCCAAAACCAAGTCTGTGGTCACCCCTGGACCTAGTGAGTACCGTTTCTGCAGCCCTTACTGTTGTCCTTTGACACAAAACCACCTCTGAATGGGCTTCAGAGGATTCCAGACAGCAAACAAACACCTCCTCCTGACCTCTCCTCTTTGGCTTGCAGTTAGGTATCCAGCTTCACTGCTTTTCTCGGCTTTTCCTCTCTCTCAGGTGACTATTCCACAGAAAAGGCTGACAAACATGTCTACTCTAATGCACCGGTACAGTCCATGGTCTTCCGGCACAAGCTCAGTGATGCTCTCCAAACACCAGGTATGGGAACTTGGGGAAACAGACTCTCTGCCTATGTGTCCTCCAGAGAACATCTGCTGCACAGCTTCTTCAACAGGCCTAATGAGGTAGCCTAGGTGACAGGATGTAGCATGCTCTTGACAAGCTTCTTGCTGTCCAGGAGCACTAACTTCTCCCATCGCACAGAAGAACCAGCACTCTGGCTTTGAATGGCCAATGTATGCCATGTGCAACAGAAGGCAGAGTCACTGGGAGGAGGGACAGGATACCCATCCTGCTCATCAGAGCTGGTTTGGTAGACTGATTCTCTCCTACCTAGGCATTGCTCCCTTTCCCACAGGACTCACCCAAGCTCTCTTCCCATTCCCTTTCCAGGTCCTGGCGCCTACACCCTTCCCAGGCTGCTGGGACCCAACACAGTCTACACCCATGCCAACCCATGCTACTCCATGAGATTCAAGAGTATGTACAACAGCTGTTTTCAAGACCTGGCCAAGGTGAGTTGTGCTTCTCTGCTCTCTCTTGCAGCAGTGGAAGCTCAACTGCTCTCTTCAGGGCAGCAGGGCTCCAGTGGCTGCTGCAGCCCCGTGTAACACACTCTTCCCTGCACCTGCAGTAAAGCCTGAGAAGCCATGGGGGCCTGGGCTCTCTGCTCTTACTAGCAGTCCCTCACTTTCCAACACTAACAGCTGTGGTGGGGCACAGCTCATTGGCACTAACAGCAATCTCCCTTCTCCTCTGGGAAATCTGTCTCTGCAGGAGAACAGGAGGTGCCCTCCTTCCCAAGGTTCTGTGCCTCCCACACCACTTCTCTATCCAGCCACCTAGAGCAGTGCAGCCCACATGGGGGCTCGGCAAAAATCAACACTGTCTTTTCTACCCACCAACCTCCCTGCTTCTCTTACAGACACCAGGTCCTGCGGCATTCTCCAAGGTGGAACTGGATGTCTACAAAAACAGGGCTCCCAAGTACACAATGGGACTAAAAACTAAACTTAGTGACAAGACCCTGCGTCCAGGGCCAGCAGACTACAGCGTGGGAAAAGTAAGGCAACATGTCCACAAATGTGTTATGCTGGTTGGCCTTCACTTGAGGACAAGTCTGGAGAACAAGGCATCACTGTCACACTTATTTCTTCCCACTTTCCCCTTCCAGGTGACGCTGATCAAGGCCCGGGAACCTGCTTACACTTTCGGACTTCGTCATTCCCTCTACAAAGCTGCTTTATTACCTCGGATGCCTCCTGAATAAAACCAGATACCTCCAAAGACCTTTTCTGTTTACCCTCTGCTGCAGGGATGGGTAGGTGTGCATGGGTGGAGACTGTTGGTTCTCTCCTTTCCATGTCTACACCTCAGCCAAAACACGGTAAGGTGAGGGCGAGGGGAGAGCAGTGAGGTAAGAGTGAGCAAGACTGACATCTCCAACAGCACTGTTTTACCTGACCGGAGCAAAGCACTGTGCTGTGAAAGCATTCCAGTGCCACCTTGCACGCTTTCATCCTACGGCTAAACATCTCACAGGTGTAGGTTGGCCCCCAAGGGCACAGCCCTTCTCAGCAACCTCCTTTACAATGCACATGGGTGGCATCTGCGTACCAGGGTGCACCCAGAAACACAGCTGCTCTGCATCACCTCTTGACACAGGCAGGGCCTCATTTCCACAGGCAAGTCGCCGGAACACCAACAGTTACGGAGAAAGAATCATTACACTCAGTCTGAAAATGCAAAAGCCCAGATGGCAAGGGACCTTGGAAGGTCCATCCAGCCCTTGTGTGAGAAAGGCAACCCAGAGGAGAATATCTAGCACCCAGCCAACTGCAACTTGATTGTCCCCAGCGATGGGATTCTACTGCATCTCTGGGGAGCTGTTCTTCCCTTCTGGCTAAGTGGTGATAACAAAATGATTCTCTCCTGCTTTCTAGGCAAAGGGGTGGGAATTGGAGCGGGCAGTTCTCATAGGCCCTCTGAGGCAGGAACCTCTCCCAGCTCCACAGTCAGCAGTTCATTCCAGACTCAGACCATTTGACCTGTCCGCAGGCACCACTGGACTAGAAAGGGCTGTACTGGGTATCTGTGCATGGGGACACAAGCAGGTCTCTGTGTGAAGGATCTGGGGCTGCCCCATGCTGCACTCAGCCAGTTCCACAGTAACCCCATGCCCAGCCACAGTAGAGCCCCTTAGGCAGTATAGCTGCTCCACAAACAACTGAATGGTTAGTCTGAAGATGGTGCCGGCAGTGTCTGGGTGCCCATTCATCTGACGGAAGGGTGGGTGTGACAGTGGGAGGCAATAAGTAAAGTTCCCAGGATCGCGATACTCAATCCCCACTGTGTCCTCAGTGAACGGACATCCCCTGTACCTCTTGGAGGGCACTGCTGGAGGAGGGACATAGTCTTTCAGGGAGCTGTGACAGTGGAACCCATACTAGAGTGGACCCAGGCAGCGCCTGAGCATGGCTCCAGGCAGGAGCTCCCAGCAGTGGGGTGCACCTCCCACGGGGAAAGGAGAGTGGGCAGCAGGTAGTTCTTTTATTTTCTCACTATCTGAATAAATAGCAGTAAATTACACTAATTTTCCCCAGCCGAGTCCATTTCATGCATCGTTATCTCCATTGACGAGCTCTTCCACATTATTTTCCACCCCTGCCCTCCTGCTGAAGATGGGCCTTGGAAGACCTTTACTGTCGGTGTCTCCTCACAGTGAAACTCAGAGCAGACGTTTTCCTTCTCAGGTGCCCTTGTCTTTGAGTTGAAATGCCTTTGGTTAAAGGAAGTATTTTAACTAAAATTATACCAAGATCTAGGTGAATTAAAAGGAGCAGAGCAAAAAAAAGTTAGAATAATAAGAAACAATAAAAGCTGCTATTGCAAAGGACGGACAGAATGTAGCACCCCAGCCCCAGAACTGCAAGCTCATCTGTGGGTTTTACTTTTAAAAATATACAGGGTTCTTTAATACCTCAAGATAGCGTAAAGAGAATAAGCCACACACTTTTTCTCAATAAGTGCCTTTACTGATAACTTAGGGGAGAAAATAAGAGAACTTGGCAAAAGTTCAAAAGGGTAGCATACAATCAAACAAAGCATTCCACCAAAGTACTGACCCAGTGCATCACAATCCTCACAATTTAGCAGGATCTAATCTCACTAACTTTAAGATACCCAAAACATCAAGGAGCAAAGAAAGAGAAGAAAAAGCAAGGAGAGATGAGTAGAAGATGAAGGAGGAGGAGAAAGGGTGGAGGAGAAGGGAGCAGAAAGTTTATAGAACAAGCTGTCTCCTGTGTGCTCAGGCAGTGCTTGTAGGCCTGGCAAGGAGCAGCCTGGCACCCCAGCACTGCCTGGCCCAGTGCACACACAGAGCTTGCTCTGACAGGTCTCCTATCTTTATCCTCTAGACAGAAGGCTCAAGGGTGTTCCTCTCTGCTCAGCACCTATCAGCCCTCATTCAGCACTATGCCCTCTTTGGGGTCCTAGAGACAGGCTGACAAACTTTAGGGGCTCAGAGGAGCCAAGTATTGTCTGTGTGGCAGGGGCTGGTTCAGCACAGAGCAGAGAAGGCCTTGGTGCACCTCACAGCATGACACGGTGCCTATGGGTATGACACCTAAATATGTTTTGCCCTTGAAAAAACAACAAACAGACCTTGATGAGGTCTGCAAGGCAGAAACATGCAATGAGGGAAAAAACAATGTGATTTTTTTTGTTAATCTAACAGCCATATGTTCTTGTACTGTTGGGTCGCACGATAATACAAATTCACATTTGAACACTTCAGATTTCTGTTTCATGTCTTATTTTCAGTGGTCCCTTAATTTATGTTTTTTCTTGGGGAGGGTGATTTGGGCCAAGTATTTGTAAGCAGAATTTGCTGCTGAGGGTAACGTTCAGGAACAACTCTGTGGTGCCACCTTTGGGAGCTTAAGCATGCAAATAAAGGCAAGAGAGGCCTTTCCCTAGAATGCAGAAGAAAATGGGCAGACTTTCCTGTATGCACTCTCAGGGCACACAAGAAAAGCTGGATGCCAGCCACAGACACATAATGTTGTCAAATTTCTTCCCGGTAAGTAAATATAGATAAATTCTCCATACATTGTAACTGCCAGTGTGTTTAGCAATTATTGAAAATGCTGGTGAGTCTGATAAATTATTTTCATATTTAAGTTTGCATCTTAGTTTTAGGGAACAGTTATTGAAGGGAAATTTGTCAAAAACATTAGCAAGAGTGTTATTATATTAGTCTTAATGATGGGAAAGCAAGCAGCATGTGTGCTCTAAGACACTGAATCTCAACCAGCCAAATGGCAAGGATTGGCCTGAAATAACTAACTCTCCTCTTGAGACTGTGACATGCTACCGATTTGCGTTGCTGAGTTGTCTCAGCATTAACTTGAATAATTAAAAAATTTCCATAATGAAAGGCTTTTTATGGTTAGAAAATCTGAAGTGGTTGCTCTCTCTGAGAGAAGCCTGTGTAGTTCACTTGTTATGGATATGTTTGTTCTGTAAAAGTTTATAGAGGAGAATCTCAGCTCTGTTTTGTCTTCTACAGTCTTTTTTTGGACATACATGACCAGAGAGAATTGTTCTCTGTCTAAGGGAATTTCTTTTTTATACTAAAACATGATGAGGTGGTGTATCCACTTTAATATGTTCCTACATTTGAGGATAAAGGATAAGCTAAGATATACACCAGAAAAAAAAAATCCCAAACATCCTTATTTCATCCTCATTTTTTCTCTGGAAGGGATTTAAGGACTCTGGCCATCTGGATGTCTGGCAACTCAGTCAGAGCTGTGGCTACTGTGTGTGTGCAGATTAACTGTGTAGCACATGCACAGTAAGTCCAATGTGTCCAGTACACATTAGACCTGCTGCACATGTGCTGCACAGATGGTCTGTGCATACACAGTAAATCAGCTATGTTAAGCCTACTGCGCATATGCAAACCATCTGTGCATTGCACATATGTATATTTTTGCATGGGAAATCCCTAGTCAGAGCATGAAAGGTTGTGGCAGGGAGGAACTCCAGTGGTAGAGAGACCATGAGAGACTCTGACAGTGGCATAAATTAAAACAGCTCCTTGCCTGTTTTCGCTCATGTCTGGGCCAAAGCTGCAACAAATGAGTTCCTCAGAATCAGGAATGTGACTAGCTGCACAACAGTTTTAATCTCTGTAACAATTGGCTGCAGAGAGAATCTGTATCAAAAGCATTATAGGCAGTGATTATCAGCTAGAATTGCAGCTATAGTTCATCAGGTAGCTCAAGTGGACAAGGTCTGGTATTTTACTTATCCAATAAAATAGTGGTGCTTATGGTGCAGGCCTCAGGGATATGTTTAGCCAATTATCTTTCTTTTATTTCCCAGTAACCCTTTTGCTTCTGTTCTAATATTCAGCTTTTTTACATAAGCTGTTTGAGCCTGACAAGGATGCTTGCTGGTTAGGCACAGCTTACATATATATAGAAAAAAAATTATTTCTTCAGTGTGTATGCAAGTTATTGTTTATTATGTTCATGTACATCCTTAAATCCCAGTCCTGAGAGTGACTAGTGTGCTCTTTAAACTAAGTCTGCTTTATGTCTGTCTGTAATGAGTTCTATGGAACCAAACTTGAAGATCCCCTTTTTTATGCCACGAGGCAACACTGCTCATCTAACTGATACACTTGAGGGAAGAGGTGCCATATAAGGATACCTTAACAGGTTTGAGAAGTGGGCCAGTGTGAACCTTATGAAGTTCAACAAGGCCAGGTGCAAGTTCCCACACCTGGGTTGGAGCAGTCATCAGTTGCAGTACAGTCTGAGTGGTGAATGGATTGAGACCAGCCCTACGGAGACGGACTTAGGGATACTGGTGGATGAAAAATTAGATATGAGCCAGCAATGTGTGCATGCTGCCTAGAAAGCCGATTTTACCTTGGGCTGCATAAAAAGAAGTGTAGTCCTCACCGGGCTCAGACTTTCCCACAGTCTAGACCTTTGCACTATTGTCTTACCTATCCAGCCCACTCAATGATTTGTTCATTTCCTCCCAAGCTTACCACCAAAACAGTTCAAGCCTTACCGTTCTGAATTTCCAGTCTCAAATTCCCAGTATATATCTCCTTTAACCAGTCATGTTCCTTAACTAATATTCTCTCCCTTTCCTACCTGTCCATGCGTTATGTTACATTTCTGCTTTTGTTCCTGGTTTCTCATTGAAAACTGTCAATAGCTATATGCAGTGAATTTATATCTATTTTTATTCTGAGAAGAGCTGTAACATTCTTGGCCAAAAACTTCCAGATAAAATCAGCCTCAGTCAAATACTATCAAGGCCAGGTTATACAAGTATATTAATACAGTAATAACACAACTGTGTAATAAATCATACGGAGTCAATACTTGAAGAGCTGGATTCCACTACTCTGCAAATAAGCCATTGAACCAAAGGGAAATTCCTGAATTAATAAAACAGGTAGGACTTTTCTCAAACAGAAACTAGAAACATATACCTCATAATTGTAATGATTTTGAAAGAAGATGCTGGAAAAAGTGCAGCAGACAATAAAGTGTGACATATCAAGTGATCTGTCATTCCTAGTTAGAGTTCCAGCTTCGGTAAGCAGCAAGATAGATGGGGCACTAAAAGAAATAAGAAAAAAAAAAGGAGAGAAAGAAAGGAACGCTCTAAGGAAAAGAGGATGGGGATAGGGTTAGGAAAATTGTAGATTATTTGAGGCCATCTCCTTGACCCTAGCCTACCCCCCGTGGTGCAACCACTGGTCAGGGTGAAGTAAAGCTGACAATAACTATTCATCATGCTGTAGACTTGAATGTAAAATGAAAACCACAACTATCTCATATGATGCAAGCATGTACAGGAAGAGATTAAATCAATGAAAGATGTTATCCCAAAGCAAAATAGGAATTCTTATTAAATTCAGCTCTTCCTAGAAGAAACTGATTTTTCTGCCATTAAGCTACAAACACATGCATGTGATACACCTTCATACCTAGTCAGGTGTGTTGAAATTCTCGAGGAGTTTCTTGACCCGCTCCTCCGATTTCTTTTTGTCATTAAGCTGCATAATGTTCCCACGAATAATCTGATTTCAAAGATGAGCAGATAATAGTAATTATTTGCTTTCAGAGACATTGCTTGGATTTCCCATCTTTGTTTATTGCATAAGCTTTATTGGTAAAGGTTTTAATTTCTCTGCCTGAATGAAGGAATAAAAAAAATATCATCCTTAGAATACCTGCCATTTCTTCCTGCAAAAACTGCTTTCTTGAAAGATAGAAGTACAGCAGGTAGCAGACTATAGTCAGGGAATTTCTGCAGCTGGACTGACACATGAAAGTAAATGTTCTCCCCTGAATTACAGGGATAATGTCAGTAAATGCAGAAAAAGAATTCCTTTAAAAAAATCCCAACCCAAACGAAAGAAAAAAACCACCTCTGTTCTTCCTTCTGTTTCTTAACATCCCTGAAGGAGGGAAGTTCAACATCAAGTGTCACAGTACCATGGTGTAAATATCTGAAAACAGCCTATTAATCTCGACTAACAGAACACACATTTTTCGAATTTCTCAAGGCTGTGCTGCAACTCTGTGCCAGCCTGGGAACAACATAAAAAGAAGGAATATGGTTTGCTTCACTCATGCACGCTTATGCATGCATTCCTTGAATGACCCCTTCAATCTACAAAGAATGTGACTGCCCACAAATTTCTGCTCTTAGTACTGCTCTTGGTACTGAAGTACATTAATTAAAAATATCTGCTTAATGTCAGCCTGCTATTTTTAGACCTGCAAAATGGATTATCTATATAGAACTACAGCTTCACTGTTTAAACTGAAATCTGTCTTAGAATAGAATAACTGCAAACTTTATCTTCCTCCCTTTAGCCCTAAAAATAACAATTGTCACAACCAAAGAACACAGCACTACTTCAGTTATTTGTCACAAATCACTTCCCAGACAACAGCTTCAATTCCTTGTTATAATTGGACGGTGAAAAAGTTGAAGAGTGTCTAAAATAGAAGTGTTGGCCCTTCGATTGACAGGTACCTTAGAACTGCAGTCTGTACAACCTCCTTCCTAAAAGCCAAGACCTCCTTCAAAACCTTAAGAAAATTTTTATACTTAATGGAAGTTGTCTAAATAAACCATCGGTGCATGGAAATGAGTAATAAATCAATCAGGGTTTTTTCTTTGTTTCAATTATTAAATTGTTATCTCAACCTACAAGTTTTGCTTTTGATTCTCCTCTCTGTTCCACTGAGAGGGATGCGGGGTGTGGAGTTAGTGAGCAGCTGAGTGGTACTTAGTTGTCAGAAGGGTTGAGATAATACAGATCTGACCAGAGTGTGTTAAAACAAATTTGTTATAAACTTTCATTGTACTGGTTTAATAGACATTGGTTACAATGTTGATTTCTTTGCTCTCGCAATTACTGTGTTTGTTCTCAGGATTGTTTTCTGTAACACCTGTAATACGACGCTTACAGTGTGTGTACGCTGTGGTGATGGTTATTGCCCCTAGGGCCTGGGGTAAAACTATTACTGTAGGCACTTTCTTGTATCGGCTTATGATATGGTAATGTTACTGGGGAAACCAACCTGCTGTATGTATTGAGTATTGTAAGCACCTCTGTGCTTTGGGAGTCATCCGGGGAACAATTAATCACACCTTTTCTCCTCAGAGAGATAACCTGTGCGGGAGATACCTTCCTACATCTTTCTTCCTTCTTTCTTTCCTTCATTCTCCAGGTTGATTACAGGAGCATTTGAGAATTTTAAAGATTTTGAATAACATTTGAGTACCCTTGAAACTAGCCTGGTCCTTTTGCTTGGAGCCAGCATGTCGCAACATATGGTTCGGGTCTTGTTTATGGTCAGACAGTCAATTAATTAAGAACGTCACCAGAGATCTGCCCAAAGGCTCAAATAGTTCTGTGTAGTGGGGTGTGTGGAACAGTATGGGCAAGTACCTAGAGCAGTGGGCACCTCCAGTGTGTTTGAACCTCACCTCTGAACAAGTGCAGAATCCAGAAAAACTAGTAATGCATTTGGAAAAGGTGTGCTGTCACTCTGGCAATTCCAGAGAGACACATGCAACATGCTGGTGCTTGGCTCAGGCCTATCAAGCCATATTCAACACTGTTCAGTGCCCTCAGGAGGAAAAGAAGGTCTCTGGATCTGACAATATTGTGACAAACACTGCAGCTACTACAACCACAGAGACAGGACCTGCAGCTGCTCCAACCCCGGTGACAGTTGCTCAACCAGAGAACATGTACTAGTTTCAGTTGTCTCTGTACAGAAGCAGAAGAAATACTTACAAAAGACACCTTGTAAAAGAGCTGTAGTAATGGAGGACAAGAAGGACGAGAGGTCAAGGAAGGTGAAAAGGGTGAAGAGGACAAAGCAGCAGGGCTACCACAAGGGCCATTTTCAGTGCCATCAAAGAATAGGAGGAAGAGACAGAAGAGGTAACCAGTATTCAATCCCTACCCTTGAGTGAGCTGCAGGAGATATAAAAAGATTTTAGCTGTCATCCAGGTGAGTGTATTACCGCCTGGCTGCTTCAATGCTGGGACAATGGGGGATAGCAGTTTGTAATTAGAGGGTAAAGAAGCCAAGCAGCTCGGATCACTTGACAAAGTAATGGGAAAAAAGACACACACCTGTAACGATTCATATTACAGGAAGGATGCTGCAAAGCATTCTGGGACTTGTAGTTCTTTAGGACTCTAGCACACATCCACATTGAGGTGCTCTAATGTCATTGGTTGAAAGGTCATGTGTTACAGTTTGAACTCTGTATTTAAACTCCTGTTCTTGGTAATAAAGCTAATTCAGTTACTACACATACATGTGAGTACCAGGGTTCATGCCAAACAGGTGACACACACGCCCTTAGCCCCTGAAGGTGACTCCTTTCAAGTGTGAGGGAAAGGTATCCTTATAAGAAAGATATTCTGTATCATCCAGGCCAATGGACTGCAATAGAGAAAGGTATGGAATACCTTGGAATTAGATGTGTGAAAGGTGATTTTTTATGACCCAGACAATGCACAGTTACCCACAGAACTAGAAGTCCTATGCCTACAACCCATCTGGCGGAAATTTGTACAGAGTGCACTAATGGCACATGCCAACACATTGGCAACATTAATGTGGAAAGATGATGTGCCACCAATAGTGGATGAAGTGGCTTGTCAACTCTGTGAATATACAGACAGTATTTCTTCTTCCCTTGTCTTGACTGTGGAGGAACTACCAGATAAACTGACCCATGAGTTCTAGCAGTTTAGAGAGGATATGTGCTTCTCCCTGCCTGAATGGCCCTGTATCTTAGCAATTGACAGCAGGTATCCTTTGCTCAAGACAGAAGATATAGAAGGCTCACACCACAGGGTACCATATGGTTTTGTCTGTGGAACAACCCTAGAGACACAGGTGCAAGAATTACAGTGAAAAAAAATCACAAATGGAGGTTCTTCTAGAAAAGTTGCTGCTCGAGTCTCCAGTGGGAAGTTTCCCAGGCAGAATGGAAGGGCTGATATACTAGTGACTCTATGGAAAGAAGTTCTAGTCCATTTCTACAGGAATTAAGTGGAGAATCTTATGATCAGCATTAGAGGGGCCCTACCTCCAGCCAGGTGAAGGAGAGAGCTGACTGGGTTTACTGGACTGTGTGGATCTGATGGCCTGGCACAGCAGCTCCAGCAGATTACAAGGCTTTAAGTAGATACCGGTGTACAGTGTACCCTGATGCCATCAAGCTATGCAGAGGCAGAATCCATTTGTATTTCTGGAGTGACAGGGTGATCCCAACAGCTGACTGTATTGGAGCCTGAAATTAGCCTAATTGAGAATGAGTGGCAAAAGCACCCTCTTGTGACTGGCCCAGAGTCTCTGTGCATCCTTGGCACAGACTGTCTCAGGAGACCATGTTTCAAGGACCCAAAAAGGTATCAATGGATTTTTGTCATACCTGCCCTGGAAACAGAAAATTAAACAGTTGTCTACTTTGCCTGGTCTCTTGGGTGACCCTTGTGTTGTGGGGCTGCTGAAGGTTGAAAACAGCAGGTGCAGATTGCTACCACAGGAGCAGTATTTCATCAGCTGAGACTCTGTGATTCCCGTCCATAAAGTAATCCATTGACTGGAGACCCAAAGAGTGACCAGCAGGACCCACTCACCCTTTAATAGCCTTATATGGCCAGTGTGAAAATCTAACAGGGAATGGAGACTAACAGTAGATTATCATGGCCTGAATGAAGTCATGCTGCTTCTAAGTGCTGCCATACCAGATATACTGGAACTTCAACATGAGCTGGAATCAAAGGCAACCAAGTGGTATTCCACCACTGATATTGCTAGTGAGTTTTTCTCAGTCCCTTTGGTGACAGAGTGCAGGCTACAGTTTGCTTTCACTTGAAGGGATGTTCAGTACGCCTGTAACCAACCTCAGGGGTAGAAACACAGCCCAACCATCTGCCATGGACTGATTCAGACTCAGTGGAACAGGGTGAAGCTCTGGAAAACTTGCAATACATTGATGATACCATCATGTGAGGCAATATAGCAGAAGTTTTTGAGAAAGGGAAGAAAACAGCCCAAATCCTTCTGAAAGCTGGTTTTGTTATAAAATAAAGGGACCAGCACAGAAGATCCAGTTTCTAGGAATAAATTGGCAAGATGGATGTCACCAGGTCCCAGTGGATGTGATTAACAAGGTAACAGCAATGTTGTCACCAACTAGGAAGAAAAAAGTACAAACTTTCTTAGGCATTTTGGGATTTTGGAGAATGTGCATCACAAATTGCAGTCTGATTGTAAGGCCTCTCTATCAAGTGACCCAGAAGAAGAATGATTTCAAATGGGACCCTGAGCAATTACAGACCTATGAACAAAAAGCAGGAAATAGTTCATGCAATAGCCCTTGGTCCCTGCCTGAACAGGGTAGGATGTAAAAAATGCAGTCTATGTGGCAGCTCGGGAGAATGGTCCTACCTGGAGCCTCTGGCAGAAAGTACCAGGGAAGATTCAAGGTTGACTTTTAGGTTTTTTGAGTTGGGAATAGAGAGTATCTGAAGTCTGTTATATTCCAACTGAAAAGAAGATACTGGCAGCTTATGGAGGGGCTCGAGTTGTTTCAGAAGTGCCAGCTCCTCCTGACAACCTGGTTACCTGTGCTGGGTTGGATGTACAAAGGGAGGGTCTTCTCTACACACCATGCAACTCATGCTGTGTGGAATAAGTAGGTTGTGCTGATCACACAGTGACCTTGGATAGGAAATCACAGTCATCCAGGAATCTTAGAAGTGGTGATGGACTAGCCAGAAGGCAAAGATTCTGAAATGACACCAGAGGAGGAGGTAATGTGCTGAAGAAGCTCCACTACATAAAAATAAGCAGAAAGCAAGAGGCAATATGCCTTGTTCACTGATGTATCTTGCTGTCTTCTGAGAAAGCGTCAGAGATGGAAAGTAGCTGTAAGGAGCCTTCTATGTCAAGTCACAGAAACTGCTGAAGGAGAAGGTGAAATGAGTCAGTTTGCAGAGGTGAAAGCCATATAGTGGGCTTTAGATATTGCTGAATGTGAAAAATGACCAATACTTTATACCAATTCATGGGCGCCAGAAAATACCCTGGAGGGCTGGTTGCAAAAACAAAAGCAGAATAACTGGCAGTGTACTGGTAAACTCATCTGGGCTGCTGCATTGTGGCAAGACATTGCTGCCTGGGTGGAGAACCCAGTTGTAAATGTACATCATGTAGATGCTCATGTGCTCAAGTTAGGCCAATGAAGAACATCAGAACAACTAGAAGGAGGATCAGGCTGCCAAGATTGAAGTGACTCAGGTGGATTATTCACACATAAGAGTGAATTATTTTTGACTCAGGGGGCCTGTAACACCTTGGGCCATCGAGGAAGAAATGCAACATGTAGGTGAGCCTGTGATTGAATGCTGAACTTAACCACAGTATTACACAGGTTATGCATGAATGTGTAATGTGCTGCAATTAAGCAAGCCACGTGTTTAAAAGCCTCTCTGGTATGAAGAACAGTGGCTGAAACATAAGTATGGGGCGGCCTGGCAGATTGACTATGTCACACTCCCCCAAACCCATGACAGCAAGCATCATGTGCTTTATTGTGGAAGCAACCACCAGATGGCTGGAAACATACCCTGTGCCCCGTGACACTGCCTGGAACAGCACCCTGGGCCTTGAAAAGCAAGTCTTATGGCAAAGTAGTGTTCTAGAAAGAACGGCATTAGATAGCTGAACTTATTTCCAAAATGACCTGATAGACACTTATGCCAGAGAACATGGCTTTGAGAGGGTGTAGCTGCACCTGCACAAGAAGCTGAGAGGGAGCATAGCAGGGACAGTTTACCTGCACTGGCCAAGGGGACATTTCACACTGTAGAACATCATGCCCAGTATATAAATGGGAGAAGTTACCCAAAAGGGGAGTCAATCACGGTTTGGTCAGTGTTTGGCATCAGTCAGTGGGTGGTGAGCAACTGTATTGTGCATTGCTTGTTTTTCTTGTGTTTTATATATACATATATTAAAAAATTACTATTGTTATTATATTTTACTTTGTTTCAATTATTCAACTGTTCTTAACTCAATGTACAAGTTTTACTTATGATTCTCATCTCCTTTCCACCAGGGTGGAGGGTGGGTGAAGAGTGAGCAAGCAACTGTGTGGTGCTCAGTTGCCCACTGGGCTTAAACCATGACAAGGTACTACTCTAGTTTTAACTTTCCATTTCTTTTCTATGGGTAGGAATACTTTTTGAAATACTAATAATATGGTGTATTTTTATATTATTATATATTACATATTATGAGTGGTATAAAATAGAAATAATATATTACTATATAGTAAATAATAATTGAAATATTTATATTCCTTATTCCATGAGGAAAAAAATTGCTTTAATTGTTACTGAAACTGCAGAATCCACTTTCAGATGGAGGATTTATTCAGCTTAGTTCTCATTGTACTCTCCCTTATGTTGTGGCTTTGGAAGCAGCTTTAGTCTTCTCACATCTGGTATCTAAGGTTTTAGTGTGTGTGCTAATTGTTTGGTTTTGGTAATTTTCTGTGTCTAGAAACTTGCCTTAAAAAAAATATCTTCAGACAGAAGGAATAAGGACCAAATTCTATGAAACATTTGGTGAAATGAGGAGTTAGTGGCACACCTCTTTTTTCCTAGGGAAAGTCTCCCACCCTTCCATGAAGCTATTGAGATATTTAGCATTACAAGGGCTAGAAGTATTTCTTAGAGTTACATCTTTTGCATGCCTAAATGAGAGCTAAGTTTGAATTTCATCAGCTCAGTGGTCAACCTAGCCTAGTATCAAATCTGAAACTATGAGAAGGAGTACATTTTGACCAAAGTGAATGTGATCATGGGGAATGTACAGTGACAGTTCTATTATGTTCTCCCAGCTTCAGTTTAACTATTTCAGTAAGGGCTGTATGCAGACAAGTTTGGGAAAAAACCAAACTAAACCAAACAAATTGGTAATGACTAATATGGAAGGTAAACTTTCTAAATGTCCTTTGCTTGATTTCCAGGAACAAAAGTACATTCTCTGACAATATAAATTTAGTAATTTTTTTATTAACTAATTATAAAAGTTTATTTAATTATTACAGCAAAGTATGATAATAGGATCTCGGAGACTTTTTGCTGAGGTACCTTGACTGTATTAGAATTCTTGCAGTGGCATGGTAAAATTCAATACTGTTCACTCACTGCAGTAAGCGTATTTTATTCTGGTTATAGATGGATGATTTATTCTGGTTATAGATGGATGATAAGAACTGAAAGGAAACCAGTTAACTATCCAGCCTCAAAGTAGACTTTTAGCTGACCAATTCTGGATAACTTAATGAAAACATGCACTTAAGTAACAAACAGGTCGGTTGGGACAGGGTGAAATTTCTACTACTGAATAAAGTTTCCCACAATACACACATAATAAACATATATATACATAAATCTATCTATATATGAGGATTCAGATGTAATAAAGAGGGTGTACAAATTATCTGTAGCTTCTGAAAGACATTCCAAATTATTCTGAATCGTATTCCTTCTACTATATCTACTATAACTAAAAACATTACCACCTCCTCACAGCCACTCCTGAATCACCATTTCACAAATTCTGATTCATTTCACGTACATGTAGGTTTAGGAACAGCACTCCTCAGTGTAGTACTCCCACTAAAGTGAAAACCACAAGCCGCTCCATTCCTCCTCCACCCCCTCCAGTGGGAGACAAAGGCAGAGATTATGGGTTAAGAACCATTTACTGGAAACAGAAATGATATAAGAAAACAAACAGTAACAGCAACAATACAAATAACAAAAGTGTACAAAGATGGGGTGATTTACATGCAAAAATGCTCATCAAGCCTGGGACAATGAAAAAACAATGGGGGACAGACCTTCCACCCACCATGCTCCCCCCACCCTCCACCCCGCAAACCACGCCCACCTTCTGCTGGGAAGTCCCTTTTTCTGCCCCCATAGATAACATGAGGTGGTTGTGGTGGGTTGACCTTGGCTGGATGCCAGGTGCCCACCCAGCCACTCTATCACTCCCCTTCCCAGTGGGACAGGGGAGAGAGTAAGGTGGAAAAAAACAACTTGTGGGTTGGGATCAGGCAGGTTATTTAAAGCAAAAAGTAAACCAAAGCGAAAGATAGCGATGGTCGGCCACTCCCGAGAAACAAGGCTTCAGTACACGTGATAGTTTCTCAGTAGGCAGCCATTAGACAATGAATGCCTGCGTTCTTGCTCCTTGCCTTAGCTTTTATATCTGAGCTGACTTCATATGGTCTGGAATATCCCTTTGGTCAGTTTGGGTCAGCTGGCCTACTTGGGTCCCCCACAGAATCTTGCCCTCAACTGAAGAAGGAATGTTGCAGTGCTAATGTTGTGCTCAGCAGTAGCCAAAACATGGTGTGTTATCAACATCCTTCTGGCTACCAACGCAAAGCACAGCATTGTGAGGGCTACCCTGGGGAAATGAACTCCAGCTCAGCCAGATCCAATACAGTGCTACAGAATAACAACCTAGACACGCCCACATGGCTTCAAGCTTCTCCCCCTCATAACTACTGCAAAAAAATTAACCCTGTCCTGGCTGAAACCAGGACAGGTGTCTGTAGTGTAATTCAAGGATAAATCAGTGTAGTCTGTGTTGTTTATGTTCCATGAAAAAAGGGATTGTTTGCACTCAAGAGATAGGAAAAGACTGGTATCTTTGGAGATAGATCCAAGAGTAAGGGAGTACCAACTTGAAAACAGAGTTTCAGAAATGTCTTGCATTTGAAACCAATGAAAGGCCAAAGATGGCTATCACCATTCCTTACATAGATGAATACATGGCCCAATCCACTGCCCACAAAAAATATATTGGGGCTAATAGAAGTTTTTCTTAATTAAAGAATGAAGAATTTGATCAGGAGACAATGTAAGTGGTGAAATGGAGGAATGTGCTAACAAAGGAGCAGTTAAATAAATACTGCAGTTAAATAATTAGTGTGCTATCCCTCATTAGAAACGGTCATTTTGTGGTGGTGAGGTGGGTTGTCAGTCAAAAATGGTGAAGATTACGGTGCAGAGATTTAAGAAGTCATATTGTGACTCACCGGTGTGTCAAATGTATGTGGTTAAATGTTTGTGTGTTAAATATGTGTGTTGTTGAGCACAAGCCAAAATCACTGTTGTGAAGAAAATCTTTGGGTAGATCGAATCCATCATTGAACAGAGATGCATCCTTTCTTTGTAAGAGCTATGGTTTTAAATAAAGCCATTCACATCCAGACACAGACCCAAAGTTCTTGTTGTGGCCATCTGGCTAATATTAACATCCTGCACTAAAACTGTGTTCTTGTTAGCTTCCAAGGCTTGAATCAGCCTTTTGAAAAAGTTTCGTCTCTCATGATGAAAGATTCACACATTCATTTTCAGCCAGGAGAAACAAATGTATTTCATCCTAGAGAAGTGAGCTAGCAGCAACTCGTACAATGAAGTGATGCTTTATTGTTTTGATAGTGGGTTGTCTGGGTTGTTTTTTCTGAAAAAGAAGAGAAGAAAAGAAATAGAAGCTAATATGTTTGACAACTCGTGATCTGAGTTCCTATTTTTACCGCTGGGGGCCAGCAAATGGTGGGAAGTAAGAGCACCAAGCTAGGGCTCTTAGAACTCCGTGGAATGAGGAGCACAGCGAAATTTGTAGTCCATGGTTATTAATCACTTTTTATCCCATGATATTTTTGGTCAAAAGTCTAAAAGTCAAAAGTCTATGGCACACCTACCACTCAGATTGCCCAGACACTTTTGACTTTCCTCTTAGCAAATTCCCTGATACAAATCAAGAAGCATAGAAGCCTGTACATCTCTTACTCAAGGCAACATTTCTAGATTGAAGGCTTCGGAAACCGTGACGTCTCTGTGGTTCTAACCTTACATATACTAATAAATTAAACAAGGCTGGAGCACATGTTTGGGCATTGTTCAGCAATCATGCACACTGTTTAATTGCGAGCAAGATTCCTTGCATGGTTTTAGTCCAAGACAATTGCAGTTTCCTAGTCAGTATTTGTGCAAGGTGCTGGAGTGACAATAGACAGGGAACAGAGAGTGTGCTGGGCATTGTGGTGGATTAAAAATCATCATGGTAGAAGAGAGGGAAAGTGTTCGGTTTTGTAAACACACGCCATGTCATTTGATTTAAGAGCCAGAGAATGGTGGTTTAAGGGTTTGGTTTAGTAATGTGTCGTAGCCTCAAGGTATCCCATTACATCTAGATTTTACAATTTGCCTGTCAAGTTTTACAGGTGTTGTGGTTTAACCAAAACCAGGATGTCAGGTTTCCAGGATTTGCAGCTCTGGACTGGGTTTGCCAAAGGGCTGCCACAGATTTAGGACAGAAGATTTCATTATCTTGGACTAGATCGCCTGTACTGAAAGTACTTCATGTAACAGAGTTGTCCTAGGGCCATGCTAATCCAACATTTCAAATATGTTTTTGTTTTCCATACCAAGTATTACCCAGCTGGTGCTCTGTGAAATGGTATTGTGTCAATTTTCTTTTATTTATATTGGAGTTTATTAAGTTTATTTTTTCATTGCAAAACATGAAGCTCACAATTTTGTGTTAATGTGTAAGGGCTCTTTTTTTATGGGATATACGTGAAGTGTCTTATTTTCATAAACCTCAGGATGCTACACCAGTTCCTATGAAGACTTTCACACCTGTCACATAAAATGTTTATCTTAGGGATGAGAATGAAACTATATAAATTAGAAAGATTTGGACAGAGGTTTGGTTGCCCTTCTGCCTGCCTTTTTAATTTTTAAAAAATAAACCAAACAAAAATAAACCACTGGAAGATTCAAATTCAGTTAAGCAAAAGAAACTCAAGGTTTGTATCTCTATAGCATTTTTCTTATGTAAATACACATTCATGTTTATAATATATTACCTGAGGAAAATATCTGATTATCTTTTTCATTAATCTCATCATTCTTTCTGCTGAAGGCCTGAATTTTGGACAGTACAATGAAACTACAATGTAGTATTTTAAGACTCAGAAATCCCTAACTTGTGTATCTCAGTCAGTCCTGGTAACCTTAGTGTTGATGAGACATAGTGGTAATACTACTATGTGGTTCCAATCCATGGTTACCTTTTTCCCAAGGCTGTGTAAATAGGATCATAAGCACATCATGAGAACACAATATTTGCTGTGGATTTCAAATGCATTTCAGATCTATAATACACAACATATTCATCTGGCAGAACTTTAGGCTAAGGCCATTTGTCTGGCATGTAGCAAGTTCTCTGTAATATTTATTCATCTTCAATGGAAGATTGCCAGAGTACTTTCTTAGTAATGGAGTTAGGTAACACACTAGGAATGTGTAAAATCATATCCCAAGGCATTATTTCATACAATATCTCTAGTAAGACTCTGAGAAATCTAGATAGCATGAGAGCTGTTTTCCATGAGATAAATGGTACTCTATCACATTCACAGACTCAAGAACCCTGCATATGAACGTTGATATGATTAGGTGCATTAATTGTACAGTGTTCAAAATGGAAAATGGGTGGTAGATCCCACAGATGTACTCTTCACTGCACCCCTATTTGAATTTATCCAAAGACTTTTTCTTTATGTCGGAAAATTTTTAGTCAGCTACTGGACTCTGCCTCACCTGATTTTTCATGAGTGGAAAATGAGTAACAAAACCTGTTTAAATAGTTGTGACTTGGTTAGCACACAGCCAGGGTGTAACTGGAAACAATAGTTGAACAGTGGAAGGTGTTCTGAGATGTTCAGGCCAAACTATATTTATTCCTCTTTATGAAAGTTTCCTGTAATGGAGGACTAATACTTCCAACATGTTGGCACATCATTTGGGCTATAAGGAGAAAACAGAATTTAAAGTATCCAAGTTTGCTTCTTTTGGTTGTGCTGCCGTTATAGCAGCTTTCAGAGATACAGAGAAATAAAAGGTAGGATTCCTGAGAAGACCTTGAATAGAATATGGATTCTTTTTGATGTTTTCTCCTAGGCAAGGCATTTGAATTTGCAAGTGAATGTTTGTCGGTTTTGGAAAAAAATTGTTAATTATTTTTTCCAGTTTTAAATAAATGAATTTTTAGAAAATTACAAATGTTAGTTATGATTCAAAGTCCTGAAGGAGGGTTTATGTTCTCACAATGGCCTAATTTCGTTATTTGAAGTTCTGTAATGGCAACTGAAAGTGATGCAATCCTAAGGCAGTGTTTCACAAATGATTTTGTGTTGCCTCCACTTTCAAAGGATCTTCCATTCCCAATCAAACCAGATATAAGGCGTGCTACTTGCTTTTCAGAAAATAGGGCAAGATAGACAATTGCCCCATAAATCAAAAAATCCTAGAACTTTATTTTAGGCCATACAGGAATTTATCTTGTGATAATTACCACTGAAGTGAAAGAACTAGTCTTTCTAAAAAATAACAGTTTTCTTTAACTGTAAAATTCACTTGGCGTTTTTGAAAATAATATACCATACAGTTTGTCTTTAAAAAGGAGGGGAAAAAAGTATGATGAAGTTGGACATAACCTGTGAAATTAAAAGAAGCTAGGAGGGCAAAGTTGAAGTATTAAACTGTCTCCTTAAAAAAAGATACTTTGAACAAATGTCAACTATAAACTATGCTTACAGGCATTTAAACTCACCAGCAGATGCTGACATGATAGACTGTTATTTTTGCTGCTGTAGTCAACACAGGAACAAATTACCATGGTGCTCTACATCTTTGATTCCTATTCTTTACTTTGGTGTTGATTAGGGTTTAAGCTCCCTGGACCTCAACTCTTAGTAATTTTATATTAATTCATAGCTTCTTCCTCAGTCCTTTTGTAAGTTTAATTTGATATTATGGTAGGTGAAATTTGCTTTATGATAATAGTGGTAATAAAGACTGATGGCGTCTTTACTTAATGGAGCTATTTTCTGAATCTGTATATAGCTTTTCTCATTCTGCCAAGAGCAGAGCATCTGTGATTATTACAGTGTAGTTTAAAGCAGAGAGACAAGTTCTGCTTTTGGCTGCCTAAGTGAACCTCTCTTTCTTTTCACTAGAAGTCACATGTCTGCAGTGGAAAACAGTATTTGACCCCACAACACTGAGACTGACCATCAGGGCCAGAACAAGAAATTACTTGGAGAGGAACCATGTATTAGTTAGTTCTTTTTTTTTCAAGATGTATTGAGCTTTAAGCTGTAATTATTATTTTCAGGTATTCTTTTGCAGTTTTCACCCAATAACAGCATTTCTAATTCTATAAAATTCTGTTTAAGTGCATTCTGATCTGCACTTCTCAGGAGTGCAGTGGAAACTTAGAACTCAGGGAGGGATACTGTAACTCTCTAGGCTAGAGTTTGTCTGGGGAAGGAGGTTTAAAGATATGTCCTGTAAAAATGTGTTAGGAAGTCTTCACTACAGATAGCAATTTTCAAGTTCTTAGGATAATATTCTTCTATCCTAAAAATCTGTAATCCTAGACACCTGTAATATCCTAGACAGTGATTCAAAACACAATATGAGCATCCCCAGCAACATCAATTGAATGATCTGATGTGTCACTTTGTGCTATAATCTGTGCTAACTCATTTTCCTCATCATTTTACTGATGTTATTTTCTAAACTGAACATTAACAGTAAAATTAATATTGACCAGAATATTCCATGATTTATTATTTTCCTATATTCATAATACATTATGAAACCAAAGTATATTAGACTTAAAAATAAACAAGCAAGACTTGACTCTCCCAGAGCAATTAAAATATCTTATAGACACATCACTAAAATCTCTAGAATTAAAAGTATATACATTCACATCATTCCTTGATGTGTTTTGTTTTTTTTTTTCATTCAAGTAAAAAGAACTTCCTTAGATACAGGTTGAATACTAAACAGAAAAAGAAAGTAAGGTGATATTTTTAGCATCAACCTTTTTTCGTAAGCATTGTTTAGGTGAAAGAGATTTGTAACTGCACTAAGACAACCAATGATTTAGTGAGGAATCTTTCAAGTTTTCTCTGTGATATAGAAAATGGTATTTGACGGGGGCTTTGTCCTCCCTATTTGTAGTCCTTTTCATGAGAAATCATGTCATTGCTTATGGCATTAGATAGTGGCGAACATGGCTTTATGTCACAGAAGGCCAGGATAAACAAGAGAACTTGACCTAGCTTTTTTCGCTTTGCTGTGCTCCTCTTTTTTTTTTCTTCCCCAGAATCTTTGTGCTAAATGGATTGAAGTAGATTTGGTTTGTACTTCTCAGAGAGGATTCAATGTGACATGTTATGGGAAGCTCTGGCAGAAATATGTGGTAAGTAGGTCACAACAGCTATGTTGATTAGCATATTGGTGATTTAAAACCACAATATCAGTTATAGAGTGGCAGACGAATAACGTGAAATTCTGCGTATTTGTTGGAAGAAGGAATTTTTCCAGCATGAGACCAAGCTGAGTAACCGTGCTGTACTAGCAATATATTTATTTTTCTTAAAACCCTAACCCCCTCATGAAATGTTTTTAGCCCTCAGCTTAGCCTGAGGCCAAATCCAAGGAAAGTAGCCTAAAGCTCATGATGAATGTTTACTGACTTTTGTGGTCAGTGTTTCTCAGGAGTAAATTGTAAAGAGCATATGAGCTGCACTTTATGTTTCCAGCTTCAGGCTGTGGAAAGGAGTTGCAGGAAGGGTATGCCATTTAAAATTACCCCAAATTATGTTCACAAAATATGCTTCACCTTTTCACAGCTGTGCATACTGAAATCACTTAAATATTGCATTCCCTGCTAGGAAGTCAAATGCACCTACCTCATGTGGTTTAAATAAAATAAGAAGTGGGTTCATTTAGCAAACAAGACAAATAATTCAACATGAAAATCTGGGGACTAGGAAATGATCTTGGGAGCTTCTGGGCAAACCTTGATATTTTGCACAAGGGAAGTGTGCAGCAATCCCTTCCCTGAATTATCAGCAGGATGTGCTCTGCCTTTTTCCTACTGTCTTTATTCATGTCTCAGCAGCCTGCCACAAGCAATATGCCAAGCTCATACGAAAACCTGTCCATGTAACACACAAATGTGTGCACACAAACACACATACACAGTTCATTTCGGAAGATTCCACATAACCTTAATAAAAACTGCTTTCTGAAGTAAAAAATTTATTGAGCTATGCTTGCACAAGCTCTTTGCTGAAAAGATGAATTTTACAAAATATAGTTACAAGATTTTATGCTGTAACTGTCATGATTATGATCTATTTCCATAGTTCAGTATTTTTCTGTATTAATTTTAGTCATGCATGTCCAATAAAGTATCACTGGACATAGAAGTCAATATTAATAATCTGTTTCCACATAGCAACAATATGTATGCATGTTATATTTACCTGTATATTACACTTTGAGAGAATTTGGATTGCATATCAGACTAGAGGTGAACTTTGAGATTCAGGTACGATGACTTAAAGTTGATTGGCTGAAGACAACAAAGAAATTTTTCGTTAGATACCCATCAGTGCAAACTGTCTACATTTTAAATGATTACATTTTATTTAAAGGACAACTATGATAAAATTCTTAATATAATTTTTGAATATTTTTAAATTGTAATTTCAAAATGTGTATTTTTTTATTTGAAAGAAAGAGGTAAAGCAACAACTGATCTGAAGGCTGTAATCTGAAAGCAAATAAATTATGTATTTCTGTCTTTGCATCAGGTAAAATCAGAAATTACTTCCAATCAGATCTTCACAGATGAATAAAACACTAGTCTGTATAACTGAGCAATAAAAACATTGGAATTAATTAGAACTGGCTTTTGGCATTACTTTAAGTACACAGAGCAAGAAAGCACAGAATACCGACCAAACTAGGTCCATCTACTCCTTTTAAATCATAATTTCAACACTGGAAACTATCAAATTTGAGGGAATGGCAAACCTTAGCATACATTTGGCTTCAATGCTGTCTGTTTCTCTTTAGAAATAAAGTTCCTATCCAGACAGCTAAAGTTTTACTTTTGCTTATGTATAATAAGAACCAATTCCATTTTTCTGCATGAACTTATGGTAAAAACTGGATTCCTTCCACTTACGTTCTGTCCAGTAGAGTCTTCTAGGCAAGTAGAGAAGAGATTAGTATAATAGGAGTAAAGAAATCTCTAATAGGGGTTAGTTATGGGTCAATTATAGTAAAGGGGTTCAGGTATAAGAAAAATTTTAACATATATACAGATATATATTTGCATATAGGTGTTTATATATGTAAAATATATATTAAAATAAACTTATATGTATGTGTAGGAACTCTTATTGACTACTGATGGATCCTCCATTTTTTCAATTATCTTATTATTCTTTTTAAAATTTCTTCTTATTGTTAATATAAAAGCATGAAAATGCTCTTTATTTTTTAACCTCTTTAGCCTCACTCTATTGTACATTTTACAGATGCCATTCGGTGTTTGTTTGTTTGTTTTTGTTGTTTTGTTTTTTGTTTGGTTTGTTTTGTTTTTCCTTTAATATTTGGGAGCATGTTTTCAAGTCACCCTTGTGGAGTCCAGGGCAATCCAACAAAATGTAAGCACTGGGACAGCAAGCAAATGCATCCTCAATATGTAGTGCCTCATTTAGCTATGACTGACAGGTGCAAAATACTACTGAATCAGAAATGACAGGTATAACAACGGGCAGGACAGGAGACTTACAAACCAGATTTTCCTGGGAGCATCATCTGCAATAGATGATCCCATATACCTAGTATGAGAATATCCAATTACAATTTTCATGTGTTAAAATGAAGGAAAATATTGATAGAATAAAATAGAAATCCCCAAAGAACAGAGCACAGATGTTCTTCATAGTGATTTTGGCCTTAGGGAAGTTTGGGGAACAGAAGTGACTAGAGGCTCTGGGTAAATTTTCTGGGTGATATGCAAGGAATTACATGCATGATTCCAGCTGTTTTTAATGGGATGGAATCATTATTACAATAATGATTCCTTATGTATACCGTTGAAAAATTATGTGCAAACTTTCAAAGAATTCACTTTCATATAACTTTGTTTCTTCAGGTAGAAACATTTAGTGAATAAGAAGCAACCAAGACAGAGAAGGCCTTTTTTACCTACTTCTAGGAGAGGAAAAATTTAAAATAAAGAAATCTGCAGATATAAACCTGGCTCTGTCACTGTAATGATAGTGGCATTCCCTTGTCCTGGCCTAGGGCATTGTTTGAATAAGCGAAATTCCAACTTATCTGAGATTTTTGACCAGAGAGAGATCACTACAGACCTGGTGATTATATCTGTCTTTATTTGATTGGACATAGTATTTGAGAAGACCTCCTAAGTCATTATGCCCAGTTTCACTTGCTAGCACAGACAAATATGTCATGTAAATTAATATCAATAATGTAATTAAAAAATCTTTTAATATGCAGAGATTTTATTTACCCCTCCTGTGATATAAAAAACAACATAAGAATAAGAGTTAGGTTTTGATTTTTGAGAAGAAAGAATTTCACAGAACTGTTTGCAGTAAAATAAAGAAAGGTTCAAATGCTGATTTACTGTCTTGGAAAGACGCTAGTGAGAAATAGCAGAGAAACTCTAACACACATCCGTACCTCCCATTTCTCTGTCTCTATTATTCGTGTCATGTGCAAAGGTGTTTTTCCTGATCCTTCCACTTCTGTTACCATTAATTTACATTTTGAAAAATAGTTTTTGCTTAACAGTTAGGGGCCATAAATTGGTTCTTTATGACCCTTCTAGTTCATTTGGCTACGGAGTGAAACAAGATTCAGCTTGAAAGGGAAAGCAGCTGAGAGTGACAGTGGATTTCATAAAGGGCATATAAGAGGCTGCAAGGAAAAGCCTGAATCACCCCCATCTCTGCTTCTGAGTTATTAGGCCACATCTCACTCAAAAGATTAAACATTTTATCTCACAGGTCATTCCATTTTATTGCAGTGTTGCCTTTAGCTATGCTATAGTTAAGGTTCTGTCAGTATTTCTATTATAGGCCCCTATTTTCTGGAATTTATAACTTAGGGCTAGAAATTCCCTCTGGGTTAAAACTTGGCAACATCATAGTAGGTCTTTTTTCCAGCAAAGAATTTTCCCCCCATACACTCTCCACTTTTCAGCCTATATTTAAAGTAGATGGGAATGCCACAATCATCTACTTATAATTTTAAAATTTATTTCTTCTACCTGAATCCAAGAATTTTAAAAAGGTATTTAGTTCTTAATGCAAAAATGCATGGCAGTGAGATCTGAGAATCAATGAAATACTAGAAATGCAAAATGGGTGTTCTGCGAGTACACGTGTGTGTGTGTGTGTGTGTGTGTGTGTGTGTGTGTGTGTGTGTGCGCCCACGTGAGCATCTGTGCATGCCCACTCAGTCTTGCATTCTTCCACAACATTTTATCAAGTGTTGTGTTTTAAATGAAGCTAATGAACTTTTAGTGAAATTAATAGCACTCAATCGTATACACACATGACATTCAATAGCTATTGCATACATGTATGTTCAACTACATTCAGAATCCACTCCTAGGAATTTAAAATGGAGATTCTTAATTAAAAACCATTTAAAACCTTGCATTAAAAAAAATTGAAACTGAGGTGGCTACATAAATTAATTTGGAAGATATTCCTCTCAAGATCCAACCCAAAGCAATGAGTCCAAAATAAATAAGAATTAAGGAAAAGGATGAAATTGGGATACATAGTTTAATTGGTTTTCCTCTCTGTTTATGCTAAGACTGGGTTTATGTGTTAAAACACTCAGTAAAAGGTCAGCTGCTGAATAATGAGATGTGTAATGTGTTGGAGCAACCAAGACATGCTTATTTGATATATGGCTATATAAGCTCTGATCTCCACAGCCGCTGGTCTGTGGGCAGACTAGGGTTTGTTTCTGTGATCTGCTGCCTCTCTACAGAGAAAGTGAACTGCTACAACATGCCTCGAGGTTGGACTCTGGGATGGAAGGTGAGGGCCAGGTTTGGTGCTGTACAGGAAGCCTGTAAGAGTTGGATGCTGATGCTCTCTTCCCAGTGCTGGGGATGCCTGTAGCTCCCCTCAGCAGCTGTCACTGCTGAACTGTTCACTGTATGTGAACATATGGGTCTCCGTTCCCAAATTGAGGTGTCTGTGCAAAAGATAGTGATGCTGAGTGGATGCACTATGGGTTCTACATATGGGAAACTTTTACAGCATTATGAGCACAGCAGTCAGGCATGCTTTCATAAGAGACTGACATGTCCTTCCCTCAGGCTAACCAGAGTAACAGCTGCCCCAGGCTAGGTGCGGATCCTTTCCTCAAAATTTGCATTTTCTTTTGTGGCTGCAGAAGAGAGTGTAGCGAGCCTTAGTGGGTCTCTTCTCTCCTGATTGTGTTGCTGCCAAGGCATTGCTCTGGTGAAGAACTTGCTTCTGGCCTCTGGCTGGGACATAGCTAGAACCACCATCCTGCTATCCAGGCTCCTCTTTCTTTCTGCATCCTTGTGAGTTACTGCTGCTTCTTTCTTAGAGAAAGGAGATGGATGCTTTTGTACCTGGGACATAAACTATCTGCTGTTCATCAGTTGGAGGGGAATATTAAATATTGAAATACTGCTCAGATCTGATTATTGTAGAGGTTAAAGCTGAGATCAGCATCCATAGGGGTCCTGGACAGTCCTTACATGGTTAGCTTTCTCTGTCACCTGGCTTGGTGACCTGGCTGCTATCAGCTGTCAGATCAGGGAATTGTGTACACCTTCAAAGAAGGTCACTTCTGCTCTAAAGAGAGAATTGCATAGGCCAGAAAGCCATGCTTTCCAACGAGGCATTTCATTTTTTCTCTTTCATGATTGTCTCAATTTCCAACCTGTAGAGGCCTGATGTTTTCTCCCTTATATTACTGATGGATACTGAGACAGAAATTGTCATGTGCCTCACCAGCCAGGGATCTTAACAGTAAGCCCAGAATCTTCTCATCCAGAGAGGACCTGTGTATGAGTCAGTAGGAAAATGTCTCCCTTTCTATGTGATATGCTAGAAAACAAAGAAGGAAGGGTGCTCTTAGCAGGAGTTTCACCATGTTTCCCAGCCAGCACTGCTGCAGATGGGCCCTCTTGAGCTTTGAGAATGAGGAGAGCCATTAGTCAACAATTATTCCTGAAGGGTCATGACCCATGGGGCCTTGGCATGCAGTAACCAGAGCCCCCTCACTGGGACAGGGACAGTTCTGGGAATCTCACCAGGACATGGGTACCCTTCCAGGATGTGGGGCCTC
Organism: Chiroxiphia lanceolata; assembly: GCF_009829145.1. Taxonomy (NCBI): domain Eukaryota; kingdom Metazoa; phylum Chordata; class Aves; order Passeriformes; family Pipridae; genus Chiroxiphia; species Chiroxiphia lanceolata. Next base: position 34,272,328 of record NC_045642.1, read on the forward strand.
CCGAAACATGGGCACCCATGAGGCACCTCACAGCTGTGAATGCCCACTCTTTCCCACCCCAGCTCTCCCACGTATCCCAGAATGCATACTCTGCCAGCCCACATACAGCAGCCTGGCTCGCACCACCACCATTCATTTTGCCACTTCCCTGGATCTCCTCAGTACCAAAATGACACATGCTACAAGGGACAAACTTTACAGAGCTGAACAGTGTGGGAAGACTGAGAAAGTAGCCTGCTCCCAGCAGAAGTTTTACTGAGTTTCCCAGATGTCTCTGCTGCATGCTCTGACTGTCCTGTTCAGTGAGACAGAGCTAAGCCCTGACCTTTGGGGTGACAGTGGTCCCCTGAAGCACCTTTGTGATGGTAGCAAAAGGAGCCCCCAAAGGTCCTCATTAGAGTTGCCAAATGACCAGTGACTGCTGTGCCAGGTAGGCAGAGGCAACTCACCAAACCATTGGCCGTGGCTATCCCTCAAGAACAAGTTCATCAGGGGGGTAATGGTTTCTAGCCAGCAAAAGAGGCGATAATCAATTGAGATGCCCTTAACCCAAGAGCCTTCAGTGGGCTGAGACATGTTCTAATGCAGCAAGACATGGCTGTCACCCTGAAGAGAATTCACTGATAGTTGGATGAAAATACTACAGCTGTAGTTGTTATCCACGCACTTCCTAACTCCTGCCCCACTTCCTGGTGTGATACTTGCCCTTATACAGGCCTTGGAGGTTCTAAGAACTAAGGGTAGGTCCCCTCTTAGTCATCTCTTCTCTAGGCTAAACAGGCCCAGCTCCCTCAGCCTTTCCTTATAGGATAAGTGCTCATCTCCTTTAATCGTCTTTGTAACCCTCCACTGGACCCTCTCCAGGAGCTGTATATCTCTTTTGCACTGGGGAGCACAGAAGTGTACATGGCACTCCAGGTGAGGTCTCACCAGGGCAGAATAGAGTGGTAGGATCACCTCCCTCAGCCTGCTGGCAGTCCTCTTCCTGATGCATCCTTGGAGACCATTGGCCTTCTTGCCCACAAGGGCAAACTACTGTAGACTCATGGACATCTTACTGTCCACCAGGACCCCCAAGTCTTTCTCTGCAGAGCTGCTTTTCAGCAAGTCAATCCCCAGCCTGTACTGGTCCATGGGGTTATTATGCCCCCAGTGCAGGACCCTGCATTTACCTTTGTTGAATTTCAGGCGATTCTCCCACTGATGTTATTTCATATCTTTATTAATGACATAGATGAAGAGATTGAGTGCATCCTCAGCAAGTTTGCAGCTGACACCAAGCTGAGTGTTGTGGTTGGCACTCCTGAAGGATGGGATGCCATCTAGAGGGACCTGGAAAAGCTTGAGAAGTGGGCCCATGAGGGCCCCTGTCATTTAATAAGGCCAAATGACAGGTCCTGCACCTAGGTCAGGGCAACCCCCAGTACCAACACTGGTTGGGGGATGAATAGGTCGAGAGCAACCTGAGTAAGACTTGGGGGTGCCGGTGGATGAGAGGCTGGACATGACCCAGCAATGTGCACTCACAGCCCAGAAAGCCAATTGTGTTCTGGGCTGCATCCAAAGCAGCGTGGCCAGCAGGTTGAGGGAGGGGATTATGCCCCTCTACTCTGCTCTAGTGAGACCTCTCCTGGAGTACTGCATCCAGGTCTGGGGTCCTCAGCACAGGAAAGACATGGACCTGTTTGAGGGAGTCCAAAGGAGGGCCACCAAGATGATTAGAGGGATGGAGCACTTTTTGTATGAGGAAAGGCTTGGGAGAATTTGGTTTGTTCAGTTTGGAAAAGAGAAGGCTTCAGGGTGACCTAATTACAGCCTTCCAGTACCTGAAGGGAGCCTACAAGAGAGATAGAAAGGGACTTTTTACAAGAGCATGTAGTGACTGGACAAGGGGGAATGTATTCAAACTAAACAAGAGCAGGTTTAAATTAGATATTAGGAGGAAGTCCTTAGCTGTGAAGGTGATGAGGCACTGTAACAAGTCACCCAGAGAAGTTGTGGATGCCCCACACCTGGAAGTGTTCAAGGCCAGGTTGAATGGGGCTCTGAGCAACCTGGTCTGGTAAAAAGCATCCCTGATGATGGCAGGAGGGGTTGGAACTAGATGTTCTTTAAGGTCCCTTCCAACCCAAAACATTCTATGATTCTCTGACCATCTCTCCAACCTGTCAAGGTCCTTCTGAAGGGCTGCAGAGCACTCAAGTGGAAAAAGAGGTAATGGTGGATGAAGAAAAAAAAGGTGAGCCATCTTTTTACAGCTACTTTTATTGACAGCAGTTGTCACCAAATTTTTAAACTGTTATTCTTTATAATAAAAATACAGCCAAAAATTAGCAAAAAAGGAGGGTAAAGGAGGCTAAATAGTTACAGAAAATAGGGCTCTTCTATTTTTAACTCAGTGGTTCAAAGCCAGAGTGAACCAGTAGTGATTGAAAATTATTTCCCTCTGTTCTGGCTGTTTCATGAAATCTTCTGATGATGTTGATGCATTTACTACTGCACAGCTCACCATGCCATGAGTTTCCTCTGGAGCTAACACTAAGTGAAAACCTCAAAATTTCAGAAGATAGAAAATACGACATGAAAAATGGATGCATCCTTTCCTTGGTTGCCTGGTGTTGCCAGAGCAGAATTGAAATAGATGATTTGGATGGTGTAAAGAAATTATAATTACTGCTCCTACTTAACTCACAGTAGACCTCTTATTCCAACATCTTTTATGATAATTAAAGCTGATATAAAGTAAAAAAATAATGGTGTGAAGAGTCAAGAGAGAACAGTCCTACTGTGCTAAACCAAATATACCTTTTTACACAAGCTTTACTTCCATAAGTTCATTAATATAGGTGTTTAACATCTCAAAGTGATATTTTGGCAAAGGACATTACTAGAAATGAGAATCACTCTGCAGTATGATTTGTAAAGAGTTTCTATTATTTCTTCTATAAGCAACAGAAGAGAGAATAAAATCCTGCATGGACACTACCATAGGAAATTCACTGTAGTGTTTCATATTACAACCATCATGCTGTTTTCCAGTGTCAAACTACAGTATTTCTACCCAAGAAACACAGATTAGGATGACCTAGCCAAGATAACAACATACTGACTGTGTCAGTCTCATATTTGTAAAACAACTATATAATTAATTGTGAGATGGGGACATGGACACTCTTGTTCTCAACACACTTTATAGGGGGATATGTCAATTTTTCAACAAAAAATAAAATATGAATGGATATATGCATCTTACATCCTTGTATCAGGTTCCTGTATTCCTCTTACACTTGCTTCATTTAACAAAACTTCTGTAAGAGCATTGTAGAGATTGTCTAAAATGAACCTTTTCTTCTCCCAGCTCACTTTCAGGATGCCATTACTTTTTCTGTGATGCAAAAAAAAAGAGAACCAGTAATAAGGAAGATGAAAATTGTGCAGTCATCTTGCATAACATGGTAACTATAGCATATTTTTTAGTCATTTTTATGCTGGCATACATCAGGAAGAACAAACTGAAATCCACGTACTCTTCCTACAGCTTGAAACTTGTGGAGTACTTAACTAAAGTTGGTTTTCTCCTTCAAAACATTTCATTAAAACACAAATGACTTTCTTCCTCTTGATGTTGCCAAAAGGGCTCTCACACAATGTAATTAAATCGCTATTTTAAAGTACTTTTCTCAGCAAACACAGACTTCTAAGTTGAAGCCTGCATAATAGATATTATTAACTATACATATAAATAGAAAATGTGTCTTGTAAAACATTATATTAGTTGAATGAGTTTGCTTTTTTTCCAAAGTCATCTCCTTATTAATGACTCATGAGTTTCTTTTCTATTATTTAAAAATAATGTAATTATAGGTTATTCTGGAATAATTTGATGTATCTTATGTTCATATCCAAACTTATTAATTAAATGAAGCATAAGTATTTATAATGTGCTGTATGCTTCTATTATTCAAACTAATCCTTTTAATCCTATTTAAATTGGAAGATAGAAGTTAATCCAAATAACATCTCTCTACAAACAAATATTAATAAACCTCTCTCAGTCTTTGGTCTCTCTTGTCACCTGTCCTGGAAATGATGAGTGACTTGTCTGGTTTACTCTAGGTAGTAAACAACATAGATGAAAAGCAAAGCATGCAAAATTGCCACTTTATATCTAAGGCCACAATAACAAAATGTGGAGTAAAAGCACTTTACAGCATTTTTCTGTATGATGTCTCTTTAAGCACTGCTCAGTGATACTTCTGAACTCCTGCATCCTCTTGATGCTGCAAACTAACTCTAGACCTCTACCTAGAGAATATAGACTGGGTGGAAGTTTTAGTGTGTCATTTATTAAAGGCAGCATTTCAACATCATTATATAGTTTAGTGGACTCTGCTATCTGGTAATTTATTTAATTTGACTTGGTTTTTGGAAACCAGCAACAACATAAGGAAACCACGTTGAATGTGTAATTTAGGGTTTACACCATGGTACTATGATCTGCACATATGGTCAGCCACCAGAAACCAGAAAATCAGCAACTGTTTTTTTCCCTGCTGTGAGCATTGGTTGTGAACATAACTCACATTGTTTTCACTATGGCTTTTCTCCCTGTTGCCCCAAAACACAAGTGCAAACTGAGCTTTTGCAATTCCTTTGGGCAAAAGAAAACCATGATGTGTCTACACAAACTTAACAGTTCATTTTTGTCCAAAGATCACATATCTAAAATAGATCAACCTCCTAGGATGAGATTTTATTTTGTTAGGCAAGTATGTAATTCATGCAGTTGGAAAATTAAAAGGATACTGTACATTATGGATTGCAAAACACAAACTAGTTTTCTTTTGGAAGCTCAGACTGATGTCTAGGTTAATTGTTTCTTTCCCTTTCTTAACATAAAACACTTAAAAGTAAATAATGCTTTCCCTAGAAGCAGAAACTTCCTCAGAATACCAATAACACAATTGTATCAAAATAAAAATTTGAATATAGATGTAAACTAGAGAGTCATTTGTACATTCTCTAAAAACCCAACAAAAGCTAAAACTGTGAATTAGTGATCTGCCAAATGAAGAACAATTACTTTAAGTAGAATCAAAGTATTGAAAATCCTAAGTTAACTTGCTTGATAGAGTGTGTTAGGAATATCATTAACATTTAAAAGGATTTAAATTTTCAAACAAGAATGTACTGGATCAAGCAGATAAATTAAAGGAAGAAAAGTACTTACAATGGGATATTGTACATGAGGGAATTCCAGTGTAATTTTAGATTGAGTGGTTGAACTGCTAACATAAATACACAGTCTTTGATTTAAACTGTCCAGTGTGCCAGAGGACTGGAGGGTGGCAGATGTGGTTTTTTTCCCTCTCACAGCTGAAGAAGTTATCCAGGGAAATACAGATCAACACCTTTTTCAGTAACAGGAAAATTAAGCAAAATAAGATTTTTGAATACAAAGAGGACATGTTAGAGTATGGACAAGCAAGCAAAATTTATTAAGAAAAACTGTTTCTCAAAAGAGAATGGATTAAAAAGCTGGTTATTTGGAGGTTTTGATTTTTTATGACAAAATTGCATAGTATGAACTAATCAGAAGTGTGAGTAGGCAGAGAAATAGAATTGTTTGTTATACACAAAAAGTGGTATTATGAGTTGCAATGAACAGTTGAAACATGCTAAAATAAAAAAAATCATTTATCAGGACTGATGAAAAGGGCAAAGGACTGCCAGTGAAACAGGAAGTTTTAATTTAACACAATGTTTAAATGGGTCAGAAAAAAGAAAAAAATTAAAATACACTAGAAAAGATCTTCAAAAGATAAGATGATGGTAGGGGAAATGCAACATTGTAATGTAAATGTAAAACATACTGATAAATATCACAAGCACTGCACTTGAGTTTTTGATTTAGCAGTGAGTGCTTTGTGCAATCACTGTAATAGTTGATTAAAAACATTCTTTATGCAATGAAATTTTTAAAAGCAAACAATGTTTGAAGAACTACTTTTTAAAAGAGATAAAAATTTGTAACAGAAATACTCCATTAAATAAATCAGCACAGATTCATGCTAAATACCTGTCTGCATACTGTCCCTCCTCAAAGCTAAAAAAGTAGGAAAAATTTCAGAATGTGTTGTTAATTACAACAAAAATCTGTAAAAGCAAAAGTGTACAAAAATTATCAGAATGGAGAAGATATGCCACATATTGCTTAATAACAGTAACAAAAGGACTTGAAAAAACCTTAAAAATATTGCTTCTATTTCCTAAACTTATATGTTTAGTAATTTTTGTGAACAGTCTTTTCTAAACACAGTGAAATTCTAAACTCTGTGAAATTCATTTTCACCAGGAACTGTCTATAACTTAATGGGATTCTTTATGCATACATAGATAATATAGAAGTGGAAGAGTTTCAGAATGAGTTCACAGAACTAATTCTACATAATGGCAAATTTTTAGAAAGAGATTGTCCATAGAGAGGTTATTCTATAAAAATAATTTTACAGAATTAATAGAAGATTGTGACTGCTGCAGAAGCAGAACACCAGAGCAGAGGTACTCTTTTTCTTATTAATACCCTGTCTTCCTACCATGGTCTCCGGGGCTTGAGCCCTACCTTCTGGGAATAACTCTGAAGCATTACAAGATATACAATAAACCTGCAGGTAGCTCGGCAGAATACCAGAGAAGATGGCTTGTGTATCGTGTGAAGGATAACAATAGTGGTAGCCAGCTACTAGGTTATCCAGTAGTGTGCTTGAGCAGGACACTTGAACACCATGCTGGATAGCCAGAGAAGGAACAGAGAGCATTTACTTTCATTTTTCGCTCACCATTTGTAACCAGTGTTAAAAATAACACAGTTCTTCCAATTAAAAGTTTTGAGCTTAGACAGTTAGCTCCAAACAGGACATTACACTGAAGAACAGTGGTTATCCAGCACTGAAGTCTGCTTCCAATTCTCCTCTATCCGGATAAGCTAGAGGCTAGAAACAGCATAACACCTGCTGAGGTGCAAATTTTCAGACCTGATTTTTCACTTCTTACCGTGATATTTAAAGCCATTCTTTTGTTCCTTCTACATTCAGATATAGAACAATGTGCTGGGAGAAGGTGGCATTTTTGTTTAAAAATGGTAGGTGGCTTGCCAGTACTTACCATTCTTAGACTGATGGATGCCCCAAGGCAAGGAAAACTTTTACATGCTTTTTTGTTGCTAACAAAAAAATGTTCAGTATTTGTCCTGGTTTGTTGTTTTGTTGTTTTTTTTTCTTAGATACTTTTTTATTTTAAGGGAAGGAAGATGAAGATGTACGAGAAGGTTTCATTTTTCTTTTCACCACTGTATTATTTTTTACAGTCTGCTGTCATGCAGAAGACCTTCCAGTTTTCTGAAATGGAAATGTATATGCTGTTATCAATGTCAGAAATGAGTTTATGCTAATCTCAGTAGCAAAATTTAGAGTAGTCTTTCTCAGTACTATTTGCTGTACAATGCTGCCTCACTAATGATTTGTTGATTAAACAAGATTATGAAAAAAATAATAAATTGAATTTTGGGAGAAGTCCAGTGAAGTGTTGAAGTTATTTAAGGGAACATTCTTCAGTTTAAATGAGACCTTGAGAGCATCTTTTATCATACCAGCCTCCTTCACACGATTGTAGTAGTACAGTCTAAATTTTGAACTGTGAAGCTTTCTGTCAGCACCAAGTTCTTATCTTCCGAAGCCTATGAGTGTGTGCAGATTTTCCAGTTTACATAAAGATAGGGTTTCATATTCTTTTAATTATCCTTTCAGAGGCAGGAGAAAGGAAGCAATATTCACAAGCGCTAAAATGAGCATACTGACGCAAGTCAACATGCTGCTGCTAGTCCCCCTAGCCTCAGCCTCCAGTCAGTGGTGACAGACAGGTTATTCTAGAAGATGATATAAAATTTAAGCTCCTGCACTCTTTCTTCTAAGGTAAATGATCTCTTCCTATTTACACTAGAGGGAGTCTGGAGATATTGTCCTTTCTAGGCTAGAGGTTAACCTTTGGGAATAGTCACATCAGCAAGGATCACTTCAAAACTAGCTATGTCAATTTAGATTTTACCTAAATATACTACAAGATATACCACAGAATAATCCAACTTTAAAGCAATGGAAGAACGCTGGTATTTAGACCAACCAGTGCTTGATGTAGACTGCCAGTGGTTACTGTGTAGACCAAATTAATTCAAAAGATGAAATACTAACTGAGGCCACTGTATTACAAGAAAGATCCTGTGCATTTCAGTGTTTTTCCAAGAAAAGGTAACTACACAAATTTTGAAATAACTGTATTCTCTTCATTTCATTAATTAGGTTTTTGTGACTTGTCATTTACTCCCACTAGTCATCTTAATTAATCATTACAAACAAGTGATGCACAACTGAATTGGAAGATACAGGGAATATTGAGGAAATTAAATTGCAGACAGCACACACTACTTCTGATCAATCATCTTCTAATTTTCAAAGTCTGCCAAGAGATGCCAACCCTTAATGTTTATTTGTGCCATGGTGATAAGAAGTGTTCTTAATGGTGGTTCCCTTGTGTTTTGTTTTCTGTCTCCAGGGCCTCATTGTAAATAAGAGGCTCAGTTTTCATGTTTTTATGATGAAGCATTGTAGCTAAATGAATGCCATGGGACATCTCTTAAACAAATAGGCTACAGAAGAGCAAACCTGTTAAAAGAATATATTTCCTCTTCATATAGAAAAACAAGTCCTATGCAATGAATGCTGGTACTGACACTTTATGCACTTAAAGTTTACATTAAAGAAGTGTTGCTTGTTAAGGGAAATTACCTAACAAAATTTTTGTACTTCAAACAGTACAAAAATTACACCACAGCATACACTGGGACCTTTAATAATACGTACTATTTACAGGATTATATATAGTTTAAAAGAATTGCTTTTTTGTCCACTTTAGAAGGCCTTCAAATATGCTTTAACTCTATGATTACTAAGGATCTATGGAGTAGTGGGTACAAGAGTAGTGTGTATGCAGGTGGTTATGGCTGTATATAGAGGTATGGAGTTCTCACTATAGAATATTTTGCTATAGCCACACCATGCACAAATATTTACCCCCTGAAAATAATCAGGGCCAGAGGTATCCTGGGAAATTTAGAATTTCCACTGATAGGATGACTTTCAGGGAGGGGAGAAGCCCTCTGGAGCTCCTGAACTCTTCAAGGCTGCTGGAGACACTAAGGGGCAGGGGGCAGTCAGACACGCTATGGGACCAAGCAGCAGGGGCTGGACCGGGGACTGCCTGCATCTCAGTGAGGTGTCTGAGCATCTTCATCCATCTTTCATTGATTGATTCAATGAGTTTTGGATCTGGACCCCAAACTCTCAACAGTCAGTACAACAGGAAATGGAAAACCCACATATAACTATTTCCACAGTGTATCAGTGAAGAGAGACCCAAATGTTTAAAAACGCATACATGCAGTTTTCAGTAATATAAATCTGTTATATATAAATCTGTTATATCAGAGTTTGAATTATTTTCAAACCTTATTCACAACTAAATTACCCTTTTAAAATTGTTAATATGGTTTTTCTGTTTTTACATTCAATTCACATTATGATAATCTGTTATTTTTTGCCTTGCCAATGAATGAAAGTGCCAAACACCCCTGCAATAAGAGTAGCTTGGTAATTATCCTCTTGCCATACAGCTCCCAAATGATTGTCACATTGCAGAAGTTATATTTAAAGAAACCATATTTTATTAAGTATTGCCAGAAGACAAAAGAACCAAAAACAGCAGAAAAGAAAAATAGTCACCAAGATATTTACTACTGAGGAATGTGTGCCGTATTTTTCACTGTTCGCTGTATTTATTGAAAAATCAATGGTAGATCTCCAATGTGACTGTTGTGTGACAGATTTTATTATACGCTAACATTCCATTTCACTAGTTCATTTGTGTAAAACTTTTTTCTGGAGTGGCAAATATCAATAAGATTTAAGACTGAAAAGCAAGAAGAACACTCTCTTCAAAACAGAAGGGACATTAAGCGCAGTTCATTAAAAGGCTGGAAAATGTGCGAGGCATGATTTCTAGTACAAAATAAACTAGTTTCTGGTTGTTTTGCAAGGTGCAAACAAATCTTATTCACAACCTTGGTACATTTTTTTAGCTCGCACACACATATATATATGTATATACATGCTACAAACATATAATCCACAAACTCAGTATTTAAATTTGATTATGCCTTTAATGGAAATGCTTTTAGCATTGCAATTCTAATGTTGTGGAAAGATTTTAAAATGTTTTAATAATTTCTTTTCAGTTGAAGTGGCTGTACCTTTTTGAGCTTTTTCATCATGGAAAGAGTGTTGAACTGCACTGGGATATCTCATGTATGTGTTTAGTCTGAACTGTGAATTAGTCATCCAGATTTCTCTTTCAGCAAGAAATTCTTGATGTTAGATTATCATTTACAAAATCAGTAGGAACAAAATGTGGACATGGAGGTGACTCACTTCGTGTCCATGGCTCTTGTTGTAGGCTGATTAGTGAGTTCCACGTGGCATATTGAACTGTCTTTAACATTCAGCGTTTAACTGCATTTCTGACTAACACTGAACTTTCAGAATGGTATCCTCCTGACAGTTTCAAAGCAATTTTGACCACATTCAACTCCTTTCTCTGGAGGGGTTTAATCTCACAAAGATTTCAGCCACAAAAGTACAAGCGTCAGGGGTATAATGATCACTTTGAAGTTTGTTTTCTTTCCAATGCATTTAAACACTTAAGTGTTCCAGAAATAGGATTAAATGTCCCAGTGAATTCATTTCATTTACACCCAGCAGTGGTTTTCCAATACTATATGGTGTTTACATGGTATCAATTTAGTAGCATGTGGATTTCCAAGATTCATCTCCTCTACCTCTTGATTTCTTTCTACCTCTTGATCCTACTTGAAAATTACTCTGATATGGAGCAACTGATACTGATAAAAGGAATACAAATATTTGGATTCTGGTGGTTTTTGGTTTGTTTTTTTTTTTTTTTTTTTTTTTTTTTTTTTGTGGCTACCAAAGCTGTTTGATACTCTAAGCAAAGGAGCTTTACGTGAATTTAGTGAGGAAAACCAGTCAGGAGGACAGCACTACTTATTTTCTCCATGCATCCTTATCAGATTCTGAATGTTTTAATTGTTTTTTTCCATAGAGTGAGATTCTATGCCTTTCTCAAGTCTTGTCATTTGACACTCATTCTGGAAGTATTTGCTATGGCAGTATCGGTCCCACTTTTCCCTATTCTTCTCATGCTAGGTTATCAGTGAGAAGTACTACATGCATCCTCATCTTTCTGGAAATGCATTAAATTTCATTCACCTTGGACAGAGCCTTTCTTCTTTTTAATGAGTGACCAGAAAATGAAACTTACCTGATATCTTTTTATTCTTTTTCTTTTTATTTTATTTTATTCTATTTTTTTAAAATGGGAATTCAGCATACTCCCTAATGTTCATAAAGAATTAAGGAAACAGAGGAAAAAGGTCTATTATAAATTAGAAAGGGCTTTTTTATTTTCAGCATTTAATCTCTCATGATTTTTTCCGTAATAAAATACCCCATGCTGTTGCAGAACCAGCTAAATGGTTTATATTTGGGGTAATAAAGGTTTTTCACTTCTATTACCAAAGGGAAATATTAGGGAGGCCTTTGACTGTACATGCTATATGAGCAAACACCACTTAAGCCAGGCTCTGCTTCCTAAACAAGTATTTAATCTCCTCATTAAAGATATATGAAACTAGAAATCAATAAGCACTGGTAGCTAGAGCTTTTTAGCGGAACTAATGGCTACACCTTGTCTAACATAAGAAACTTCACTTGTGGTTTACAGCTGCTACACATAGAGAAACATGAACCTAAAAGGAAAGACTTTCAGTTATGCTAATAATTACAGTAAGAGTTCTAGACAAGCAGGTAGAATAAATATGTAACATAAAAAATCAAACATTTTCACTTTACATTTCAATCTCTTAAAAGACACTGAGCTCCTACTATAAACCTTAGATAAAAGCAATCAAAATGCTGTTCCTTGAATAAAAAACTTCATTCAGTTTGTTATAAATCCTCCTACAGAAGAAACAACGATAAACTTGAAATGCTGGGGGGTGGGAACAGTATGGACTGGAGAGTAAACACAAAAAGACTTGGTTGAATATATGCAGTGCTGATATGATCTATTTTGTTTTCAAAACAAACAATAGACAAAAAAATTAACCTCATGAACAGAAAAAAGCACATCACCGGTACACTACTTCTGATTCTATATCTGATTTGCTTCTAAACTATTTGCAGAAGAAATAGTGTAAAATGTGAGTGATTTTTTGCACAATTCAGAATGCCTGAAATAATGTAAGAAAAATCCAGAGTATAGCAGAGTACTGTGGAATGCATTTATTGTATTCTGTGGGAGCATAAGGATGTATAGCATTCAAAAGCAAAGCCTTTTTGTCATCATCATGGCTGGGCTTTGCGAACGAAGATTTGGGAAGGGCTCTACCCACATTTTCTACAAGCGTGTTGGTGGCTAAAGAGGTCAATGTGAGATAGACAAGTCCGGTTGCAAAAGGCCCAGCAGAAAAACTCCTTAGGAGGTATATTCTGCAAGGCACGATTCTTTCTGCATTGTCTTTTCTCCTCAAGAGTGATCCTGCATGTGTCCTCAAAAGCATTAGCGGCGTTAAAGATAGTGTGTCTCCAGACCTCCCGATTGGAGGCCAGAGTAGACCAGTGATGAAGATCAATGTGGCCAAGGCTGAGATGTTGTTTCAGAGAGTCCTTGCATCTCTTCTTCGGGGCTCCTCTCTTGCAGCGGCCAGTGGCAAGTTCACCATAGAGCACAATCTTAGGGAGGCAGTAGTCCTTCATCCTTGAGACACGCCCTGCCCAGCTGTGTTCTCAGCAACATGGCCTCAATACTTGTGACTGCTGCTTGTTCTAGAACAGAGAGTAGACAACACTATGGCTCTGTAAACACTGATCTTTGTACTTTTCTTCAGGTGTTTATTACGCCAAACTCTTTTATGGAGTCTTCCGAAAGCTCTCTATGCCTTTGCTAACCTGTTGTCTATTTCCCCGTCAATCTTACCATCCAAAGAGATGAGGCTACCCAGGTAATTAAACTGCTGGACTGATTTAAGCTCTGATTCATCAATGGTGATATGGGGATGATGGAAGACTTCCTGAGGTGCAGGTTGATAGAAGACTTCTGTCTTCCTTAAGCTGACTTCCAACCTGTGTCAGTTTGGCCTGGCTCTCCTGCCAAGTCCAAGCTGTCTCCTCCCCCCTCCCGCTCTCCTCAAGTGAGGAAAAAAAAAACGAACCACAGGGAAAAAACTGAAAGAAGTTCAAACGAAATGGGATTATATCAAATACATCTCTATATTACATATATTTACAGTTATATATACAATTTAAATATATTATACACAACAGGGAGCTCCCTAGGGGGAAAAAGGGAAAAGGGAGGGGGAAAACAGGGATAAAAAGAAACCTAAAAACAAATATCTTCTAAACACACCTGTTAATAGAGAGCTAATGAATAAATATAAAAATTAATTACTTCTCTGAGTGGGACAGCAGAGCTTTGCAAGGTAGCAGCCAACTCCTCCCACGCCTCCCAGAGAGACCGGAGATAACAGCAGGTTGGGGCAGGCAGGCTTCAGCCTGTACATGCAAAACTATCTTGTCGTCTTCAGCCACCGGAAGAGAGAAGAGAGCGAACCCTCTTATCTGCGCCTTTTTATATGTTGTGTTATGGAAAGGAGTGACACGGAATACTTCCTTAGATTCCTGACCCCATTGCTAAGGAAGGCCTAAAAAATCCAAGAAACCAACCCACTACACAGCCCAAAGAGCTCAGCAGCCTCAGCAAAGCAGGATGTTGAACGCTGCAGAGCTACTTCTGTGTGGGCGACGAGGGCATCATCATCAGTGTAAAGCAGCTCCTGGACAAGATGATTTAAGGTCTTAGTGTGGACCTTCAGTCCTTAGGCCTTAGGTTGAATAGGCTTCCAGCAGTATGATATCGAATGTAGATAACACCCTGATCATCGAGGTCTGCCATGGCCCTTTGGAGCATCATGCTGAAAAAGACTGTGAATAGGGTTGGTGCAAGAACGTAACCTTGTTTCACACCACTGGTTATTAGAAAGAGCTCAGAAAGTGCATTGCCATATCTGACTTGGCCACACTGATCCTCATGAAGTGAGATGATCATTTTAAGGAACTTGGGGGGACATCTTAAACGTTCCAAAATCTGCCACAGACCTTTTCTGCTTACAGTATCAAAAGCCTTGGTTAGATCAACAAAGGTTACATAGAGACCTTTGTTCTGTTCCCTACACTTCTCTTGCAGTTGTCTGAGAACAAATACCATGTCTATGGTACTCCTGTTGGCTCTGAAACCACGCTGACTTTCAGGTAGAATTCCTTCTGCTATAGAGGGTATTAGTCTGTTCAAGAGTATTCTTGCCAGGATTTTGCCAGCATTGAAGAGCAGAGTAATACCTCAGTAATTTGAACAGTCTGATTTATCTCCTTTCTTCTTATAGAAGGTGATGATGACTGCATCACGAAGGTCTGATGGTAGTACACCTTGTTCCCAACAGTGCACCATGAATTTGTGAAATTTAGCATGGAGTACTTGGCCCCCATGCTTCCAGACTTCAGGTGGAATTCCATCTGCCTTTCCAGTTTTCACCTGCTGTGTGGAAGCCTTTTTGTACCATTGTATAAAATTTCAGGTTTTTCCATCACAAGAAATCTCACTTGTTTCTCAGGAAAACAGTTTTCCTGAACAAGGATGTTATTTTAATTAGAATGCTGCCTAACTTAAGGTGGAATATTTCAGAGGGAAATGACTGATATAATTATCTTCCTGTACATTGTACCATTACAATCTCAGAAGTAGCTACTTCATTGAGATCAAAAGATACATGTTTTACCCAGATATATAAAGCCAACACATAGGTACAAAACTTCAAATATAAAGGTTATAGATTTGCCTTAAATATTAGTGTCTTTGTGAAACTTCCAGCACAGATCAGTGGACTGATGCATTTCTCATTTCATTTAAGTTGGAACAGAATTGCACAGCTAACAGTACTTGCAAGCATCAGAGATTTCAGTGTCTGTTGTTACTAAAACCTGTGTCTCTTTCTGTGTATATTTTTTTCCTTAGTAACTCTCTTAATGAAGGTGAGAAAACTCATGGAAGAGTTCTCTACTAAAGAGATACTACTGAAAATCATAACTATGGCCAACAAACATTATAAAGAAATCACATATGGAAATTGTTTTTAGTAATTTTCTGCATATAAAGCTTCTGTTATGTGCCAAACCAACATATGATGCCTCCATATTTGTATGATTTTAAAATATGTATGCACATGTTACAGTGAAAGACAGAAAGAGCAAGAGAATAGTAAATGCTAAAAGTATGTATCTCTACCTGCTTCCCATTGCTTCATTTTTCCACAACTTGTACAGAAATAACACAACTCTAATAATGTCTCTCAGTGGTATTTTCCTATAGTTATCTATGATTTTTAGTTGCATTTTCTTAGTTATTTTTCCTCTGGAAGAAAAGCTTCAACCTATCTTATCCTAATTTTATCTGAAATTTGAAATCTGCTAGATTTTGCTAGCTGTCTTTTTACATATTTGTCTTAAAATTTATAATCTCTTCATATTCCACAAGAATTCTTTATTTAATGTGTATTGTTCTTATAGCAGCTCATATGTTAGAAAAAGTCATCAGTTTGGGTAATACATTATAGAGCATTATTACAGATTTGTGCCTATTTTTGAATTGCTTCCTTTATATTTTCAGATTCTAATAGCATAATAAAGGCAAATAAAGAACAGGAAAGGTTTAGGCATTGCTTTTTAGTGATAGTAAGTAAAAGAATCTTTCAGGCAGCACGTGTTAGTCACTTAGTACCAGAAATAGCTCATGTTAGATTGTAATTCTTGAGATGTATTGCCACTCTAAGCATTTCTACTAAAAGCCTTGAGAGGTAACACTGGCTAATAAAGAATGATGCAAGATGTTGTGCACCAAGGTAAAACACAAGTACAGCTGCCTTTTTTGACACCTCAGGTGTTGCACAGACTGATTGTACAGGTGGAAAGGAATGCTGAATTTCAAGGAAGAATCTCCAGTATTATGCATAGATGAAGAAAGAATGAGATCAGAACCAACCCTGGTTATGGATGTGCCTGACTGACCAGCAAAATTGTTGTGATGGTCACAGAAGGATCTATGCTAAATACAATAATAAGTATCAAAAATTTAAAGGAAAAGAGAATAGCTCTGATTTAGCCATACTAAGAAGATTGTAAAGTAGGCAAAAGCAAAAAAACAATGGGGAAAGAGGAAAAAAATTTGGATGGAACACAAGGAGATTAAGACAGAACTATCGGTTGTTAGCACAGAGATGATATTTGATGTTATGCCAGAAAAAAACCCAACAAGGTAAAGGCAGAGGTAGGGACTAAAATTTCAGTCTCCAAAATGAAGTTTTATACTACCTTGAAAAAATTTCATATGTTAAATGATGCTTTTAATTAAAGAAGTTTTTGACTTAGTGTCTATAGCTTATACTTAATAGCATAATGAAATATAAGTGTTAGATACATGTGCTGGAATAAATAAATAGCTATGATTGAATAAGAATGTTTAATATTAAGGATATTTAATTAGCTTTTTAATTTATGATTTTTTAAAATTCTTCTTATGCTTCTGAATTCTGACACAGAACCCATCTTAAATTCTAGGTATTTTGAGTTTTCCTTGAAATCTTTCCTTGAAGCCTTTTATAGCTCATGTTCAACCCTTTGTCTTCAGAAAATCTTTTCCAGGTATTAACATTATAGATTATACTTCATACAAGTATGATATTTCCAGAGTTTCAAGTAATATAGAAGTTTGTGAATCTTTCAAAAGCAGTCACTACAAGATGGAGCTGTGATGCAAAAAAATGGACAAAAATCTTAATTTCGGGACTATTGGTAATCCAAAACAGTGCCTATATGTCTTACATATTATTTGCAAAGTCTGTGAAATTATGTCTCTATAACCAATTTGACAGATCTGCAGAATAGTGGTGTACAATGCTACTGTTTTTGTCAAAGGGGAGGTCAAGCGCAAGGGTTCTTAATGTTATTTTGGATGCCATGTCTATTTTGGAACACTTTGCTGTCACTCGTAAAGGAAACTTAAGACAATGTTAAATTTAGATGTCACATACTGCTCCAGGGCTCAGTAGTTCAAATGGACTTAAAATGCCTAAAATTCTAAACTGACTGGTACAAATCAGAATGTTATAAAAATATGTATATAGGTATTCTTTTACACAAAGAGAATTCTGTGGGTAGTCATTAGCGCAGGATTTTTGTCAATAAGTTCGTCACTGTTTGTAGAATCAGAACTGACAAAGAGAAAATTGCTACCCTGAGACCTCTGTATTTTACTCTCTTTACTTCTCCAGTAGAGAGAATCAACCAGACTGAGCCTGCAGAAAATCAGTGGGACCTGGAAATGGAACTAGTGTAGTTCTAGACAACCTCCTATGTCAGACTGTGCTGCTGTTTGGTCACATGGTTGGTCCTCTTTCCTGACCTGATCTGGAGTCACAAAAGTCTTCTTCTAGACAACTAGAAAATTTTGCATACACCTGGGTTCACACTTTGCACACATTATTACTGTTTGCACTGACACACGTGACAAATGTTGACTAATTCTACATGTCCAGTGTTTCTACCATACCTGCTCTATTTTAGTTACTGTATATTTCATTTTCACACATTAATTCTGCCTTTATTTTTAGCACTACAATTTTATCTATAGTTATTGTGATTCCCTCCAAACAGTTCAGTGTACTGTATGTTTTAGCCATGATTTAATGCCCTCTGCATTTCATAACACATTCTCATTTCCAGGCTTACTCCACAGAAAACTTTCTGCGAATAAATCAATTTTCTTTCCTCCATCTCCAGCCCCTGGATTTATCTTTCTTTCTTTGTCCTATTTTTACACAATTTTCCATGGTGAGTCAGTCTCTTCTTTGATTTATTAGAAATAACAAAATGAAGACCATGGAATGAAAAGATCTTCATACAGAAGAATAAAGTCAAGATTTTTGTGGTCATTGAACAAAGGACTTGTTTGACATATATTTGGAATTTAGAAAGTGGAAACTGTTGACTTCTGCATTTTATTTGAGATTATTTGTCTAACATGAGGCTACTAGTGTGCACTAATCCAGTGTGTACCTTTACTTTCCACTAGGTACTTCAAATTGGCCTGTGTGATGCACTATAGCTCTCAATTAGTGTGAGAAGCATCACTACTGAAATTGGCCCACTGTTTTTATGAATAAAATATTACATGATGTTCATCAACCAAAAATATTGATACTTTGGAAATAGTTTTTAATCTGTCACCTGAAAGAATAGACAATAGAATTCCATCTGAAACAGATACAGAGTGTCTTTACAGTGATATTAAACATACCTTGTTCAACCTTAAACTGCATGAGTACTGAGATTTACAGAATAGTTATGCTCGATAATGTTATGTATTTCTGACAATTTGTGTAGGTGATGTCCTCAAAAGAGCAATGTGTAAC
Organism: Chiroxiphia lanceolata; assembly: GCF_009829145.1. Lineage (NCBI taxonomy): Eukaryota > Metazoa > Chordata > Aves > Passeriformes > Pipridae > Chiroxiphia > Chiroxiphia lanceolata. The sequence goes on from NC_045642.1 coordinate 34,291,037, forward strand.
TACTTTGCTGAATAGATAAGTATTTTTCTGCATTGAGAACAATGGGACTGAATATTTCTTATGAATCCCAAAGCCATTAAGTGTTGTTAGGCTAAAGTTACAATGTGATGAAATGTGATTTAATTTCTTGTCTCACAGGAATACCATATAAGATGGCAAATGATCTTAAACAACGTTACAAGATGATGTGGTGAACTATTGATTAACAAATCTTTGGTCATAGGCAAACTATGTGAGATAAAATTAGAAAAGGATTAAAAAATATATGCCAGTAAAAAGTCAACATTGCTTTTGCAAGGAAGTGTCACACCTTAGGCTTCCATTAAATACTTGTGGAAAGACAAGAAAGCAGTTAAGGATAATAGAATAAAGTTCTCCTTTGTTTTCAAAAAAACCCCTTTTGATAAAATTTCTCACCACAAATTTTTACAGAAAATAAATTTTCGTAAGAAGGAAGGTCATCTTCCAGATTGACTACATGCTAAAGTTAGCAAAAAGAGACTAGCAAGTCATTAGCAGTTCAAAACGAAAAGAGGTTTCCCTAGCTCTGCTGTGTTTGAGGGTTTTTTTTCATATAACTGAGAAAAAAATAACTATATTGTTAGTGAATGAAAACATAAACACTCCATCATGAGAATATTAAACAAATGGGAATAGTTTCTTTTTTTGCTAACCATTAAGGATGAAAAACCTTCAGCTGCTGGAAATAACTTGATCTTCAAAAGTATTAAATGAAAGGAATTGCTGTTTTTCATCCTTTGATTTCTTATCTGTGCATTTTCTTGTGCTGTACTGAACATGGCTCTGAGTCTGAACGTGGTATTTGATTCTTCACTATATCCCATGTGGTTATCTCAGATACTAGCTATTAAGGAGCTTATAGCTGTCTTTTTTAAATTAAAACATTCATTCCAGAAGAGGGGTGACATTTATTCATGGCTTTTTGTTAATAAATTTACAAAGATTATGTTTTATTTTTCCTTCAGAATAACAGCTATGCTTTAGAAGACAAAAGTTACCCGAAAGAAGGATAAACCTATTAAACTATAAGTGATAAGAAGAAATGGATACTTCTCTGTACATGACAATTCACTTGGAAAACCCTTTCTATCTCTTTGGTTTCTGAAACAGAAACAACCATGACTCAATAAGATGTTAATGGCATTAAAACATCTCTCTCTGCTCCCTTTTCCCACCACACCACCCACCCAATTTTAGCTTTCTGTGTAACATGTAGAGAAAATTTATAAGAAAAAATCAGGAATGAGATATTACTTATTTATATAAATCTAAATACAAAATAATCTAAACCTTTGCAGAACATCTACCATGGCTCTGGGGGCACCCACAGCCATGACCATCCCTGTCTGGCCTCCCTTGGGGCTCCCCTGCACTCTGCCCACAGACCCAGGACCCCATGTCAGTGCTCCTTCACTGCGGAGCTGGCGTTTCTTTATTAACAGTGACGGTGCAGAAATGGTGGTCGGGGGACTGAGGTAGGCATGTCTAGGAAATGTGTATCATGGGGAATTGGAATAAACTCAGAAGAGCATCAGATTTAGATTTAAATCAGCTAACATAAACACTGAGTAAATTAAATTAATATTGAACTACTTCATTCCTAGAGTGTCTCCATGATATTTCTAATTATTTCCTATATAGTAAACCCCTGCAGCTGGATTACAGTATGCTCTAATATAACTCCAGCATCCAAAACATGTGCTACTAATAAAACATCTGTAGATGTATCCAATATGGGTCACCCCTTCATGCCAGTGTAAGATAAACGGAGAAGTTTATGATGAAAGATTTGTGGTCTGGCAGAGAAGGGAGAAGTCTGGATTGGCCACTGAATGCAAGATGTTTTCATAGCATGTCACTACGACTGAAACTGCACTCCATCTGTTTATCATTGCTAATCTTTTACTTGGTGCAAGAGGTAAGCTCTAGAAGGGGCAGACACTCGAGTGAGGGGTACAAGTATTTCTTCCTTTGATCCTCTGCTTTTCGTAGTGGTTTTGATTCAACACATTACTATACCAATACAGAAATACTGGTCAAATGCATGGTCAGGTTTGGCTGTGTTACGATCCAGTTATTAAAATTACTAGAGACATGCCTCTGCCTGAATTAAGGTGCATACTAGACACTATGCTGAAGTCAATAGTATGGATTTTTTTTTAGAAATAAATGTGAGAGAGATACAGAAATAAATAGAAAAAGAGAGAGGGGAGGGAGAGAAAGAGAGTGACAGAGAGACAGATTAAGTAGAAAAAGTATCACCACTCTGAATTCTAATGATGTCCTGTTGATCCTCTTCTTGTGGCCTTCTTGGTGGTGAGAGTGCCAGTCTTGTCAAAATGATGGTTGCAGTCTGGATCCATCAAGGGAAGCCCAGGGTGGTGAGGGAAGGCCTGTGAAACAAATTCCATAGAGGTTTTATTATACCTAGGCTAGGTGGGAACGCCCTGGTACCTCCCCTGTGGAGGAGAATTTTACGCTGTCTGAAGTACTACTGGATTATGTGACATTTCATTAGTCTTTGTCACTTTCTAAGGCATTATAGCTGCCTGTTACCTCAGCACAGTTGAGTCCATTATGGCCCATTATGGCCCATCAGCAGATGGGCCATATCTTTAGGCTAGGTGTGAATTGTCCTGATGCTTCCCCAAACTGGAGTTATCACAACCGAGTCATTTGTGTAAGGACAAAGAAACACTACCCCACCTCGCAGGATTTGCCTCTTTCCTTATCTTGTTCAACGTCCATCTTGTAGCTCCAAGTGTTGGGTGAGCCCGCCCTCAGCACCTGGTTTGTTACTTGGCAAATAGTCAGCTTGCACCTTGGTTGTTTAACCCATCAACATTCTAGTCTCTCACACTTCTGAATATATTCTTCTGCTGTGATAACTGGACAATAGTACCACCTTTATTTTATCCCAAGTTCCCATCACATTCCAAATTAGTAGGCATATTCAGGGATGGATGGTCTTCAGTGAGCAGTTGCTCTGCAGTTTGCTACAGTGGACGAAAGTCTTTCAGTGATTTTAACAATGTTTTAAGTCATCACCCATTTCAGTCTCTCACATACTGACACAGTAGCTGGTGCAAATGCATTGCTCTGAATACCCAGTCTCCCACTTGCAAATAATCTACATGCATGTGAAACCAGTTCAAACTCAAAGGACTCACACAGCTACACGGCAAAGGTATGCACATTTTAACACAGATTACAACCAGTGCACAGATTAAGGACATCCTGTTCTTTAAACATATCCTTTACTAGGTTTGTAAGAAGGCATCTTCAGTATCAGTGTTGCTGTCCTGGCATGCTAGATGAGTGCAGTCTCAGGGGATGAGAAGTCCACATGAAAATGATGAGGATGTCAACAAAAGGTCCATAAACAGAGACACTGAATTATCAAAACTGAGTTTTATTCTCATCGCTGTCAGATGTCTTTTTTTTTCTTTTTTCCCTTCTTTTTTTTTTTTTCTTTTTCTTTTTTTTTTTCCTCAATTCATGTCATTTAATTGTTTAGTGACATAGGTAAATTCTACTGATAGACTCTTGGGAGATACAAAGTTGTGCAAGAAACCATTTATGTGGATATTTTCATTGTGTAAAACTAAGATACTGTGTAAACTCTCCTTGAAAACTGAAACCTGAAACTTCTGTCAGGCTTCACTAAGTACGCAAGGCTTCCATTTTGCATCATGAACAACTAATTTTCTCTTTTAACTTCTTTTGGAAGCATTCATCCATAACCATATCTACCACTGAAACAACAGAAGTTACTAGGTCAGTAATAATGCACTATTACCATCTTAAAAAGCTTTTAAAGGATGGATTGGATTTCACAACTCAGCAGCAAAAAGTTCATATACAAGGAAGTAAGAAAGGTTATTTTTTAAAGTAACCTAAAACAAGTAGGTGACAAAGGTGCAGTGCTTTCTTTGTTCTGCCTTTAAAATACCTTAGCTTTAAAATTTTGCTTCAGGATAAAGTTTATTTTCAGAGAATAGGAGAGTAAATATTTTTCAGTGCTGAACAGAAAATTCTTAAATGGAACTGAATGAAACGGTCTCAATATAGTGACGGTACCAATTCATTCTATTTTAATATATCTTCTTCTTCTTACACCAAAACTCTCCACTGAATTCAGCAGTGGATTATATGACCAGTAATGTGTACATTTAAAGGTTTTGTTTACACTTCCATTATACCTCTACTGCATTATCTGATTTCTTGATGGAGTTTTCAATCTTATAGCCACTTTAATCTGCTCCTGCACTCAGCATATCAGAGTGAGTTTGTTGGCATAAGGGAATTTTGAAGGTTATATTGCAATACATGAATCAATGGAAAATGAAATGCACTTGAGACATGATCAGCCAGTTTTAATTCATTGCATAAAGTTACAGATACCAAAATGCATTTAATGTGATCTGATATCTTTATTCACACTACAATTTATGAGTAATTCAGCAGGAGAAGAATAACAAGTTTGTTTTTAAAATAGTAGTATGTATTGAATGCTATTTTAATGTATCTTTGACATATTTACATCTAATAAGTAGAGAAAAGTATAATCTTTGAACATAAATTTCTTTTTTCAGGGAATATGATTTTTTCATTTTCTGCAATATGATATGTCATCATAAGGCAGGTCAGCTTAAAGATAAGTGTTAAATAAATCCTCTGCATTTGGAGGCCAGTAAACAGATTAAGAAGTTGCTAGACTGTCAGTGTTGTATTTTAAGAAAGAAGTGAATAATACCAGTGTGTGATGTTCTATAGAAGTCTACTTTGCATCTGCAGAGCAAAGCTATACTTCGATCATATCTGTCTTAATGTTCATAGCTCACCATATTAACAAACAAGAGTCTACAATTGGTTTTCTTGCTTAGGAACAGACTGTAGCTGACCATAAACATAACTCAGGTGTAGTATTATTACATGGTATTATTTTGCTAGCTATGCCTAGTCTTCAGTCCAAACATGACTAGTGGTCTATCATATTGTGACACAGCTTTGGGTACCTTTATTGGGAAAAGTATTGATTTTTCTGTAGAGGTGACCTATCACAATGGATAAAAGAGATAAACTAAGGCTGAAATTTTGGTTTCTCATCTTCAAAACAGTTGATAGCACTGTGCTTAAAATTTGCACTAAGATTATCTGCAATTTTTTACTTGCTGTTTTTATGGAACTGAGAAAAATTTACTGGATTTGGCAAAAGTCATCTAAGTGAATGCCTGTAAAAAGTGAATAAAATTTTTCTCTTTATATAAAGAAATTGATAACAAGCAAGTACAATCTAGTTCTTGATGTATGATTTAGGCCTCCTAAGTCATGCTGGGTGAAAGTTTTCATAACAAATGGCTAGTCTCGGTATGTCCACAGATGGAATCCAGAGGTATTCAGAACCTGTATATAACGTAAAACTATATATGAACATTTCAAAGACATGTTTCCAACAATTTAAAGTATAAATTACAAGATTATGAAGATCAGACTTACATAGTCATATCTAAAATGTGCAAAATACTATAATGTGTGTAAACAAGTTGAAGCTATCCATACTATGGAAAATTTTATGTGTTGTCATGTTAAAACTGAAACATGGGCCAGAAATACTGAAATGCAAACTAAGATTTGGTGTCTGATGTAAGAAGCACTAAAACACTACAGAACAACTTTTGGTCATAAATTAGCTTTGCCCATATTTAAAAAAACTCTGTGTGGGAGGAATAGAAAGGTTTTGGTCACATATTTTTGTTCATGTTTTGCTAGCTTTGTTGCATTTGTATTTTGATGCTTCTATGCATAATTACATTGTTGTATAAGCTGAAACCTATTGTTTATTTATATATTAGGTGTTCTTCATTTGTTAATGCTATATTGCAGACATTTCACAGAATCACAGGCAGAATCACAGAATCAACCAGGTTGGAAAAGACCTCTAAGATCATTGAGTCCAACCTTTAGCCTAACATCACCTTGTCATAGACCATGGCACTAAGTACCACGTCCAGTCTCTTCTAAAATACCTTCAGGAACAGTGACTCCACTACCTCTCTGGGCAGCCTGTTCAAATGCCTAGTCACTCTCTCTGTAAAGCATTTCTTCCTGGTGTCTAACCTAAACCTCTCCTCGTGAAGCTTAAGTCCTACTACTGGTTGCCTGGGAGAAGAGAACGATCCCTACCTGGCTACAACCTTCTTTCAGGCAGTTGTAGAGAGCAATAAGATCTACCCTGAGCCTCCTTCTCTCCAGGCTGAACAACCCCAGCTCCCTCAGCCGTTCCTCACAGGACTTGTGTTCCAGCCCCTTCACCAGCTTCGTTGCCCTTCTTTGGACACACTCCAATACTTCAATATCCTTCCTAAATCGAGGGGCCTGGAACTGGACACAGTACTTGAGGTGTGGCCTCACCACTTCTCTGGTCCTGCTGGCCACACTATTCCTGTTACAGGCCAGGATACCATTGGCCTTCTTGGCCCCCTGGGCACACTGCTGGTTTATGTTCAGCCTGCTATCAATCTGTACCCCCAGGTCCCTTTCTGCCTGGCTGTTCTTCAGCCTCTCTGTCCCCAGCCTGTAGCACTGCAGGGGGTTGTTGTGGCAAAGTACAAGGTTATGAAGATATGTTTGTTTAAAAAATAAAGTATGCTCAGAAACTCCTTAATGTGAGGAAATAATAAATAATGAAATTTATTACTGCTTTAAGAAAAAAGAAGGTGCTTGCTAAGAAATAAAGAAAAATTATTCAGGCATATTGAGAGAGAGGGGGAGAAAGTCTAGCTAAGTGGAGATTTTGCTGTTATTTTCTACTTCTATTTTTTTTTTCAATTGAGAGAGTGAAATCTTTTTTCCCAACTATTATAGATTTGCCAGAGTCCTTGAGCAACTTTTGGTTATATGAGGAAAAGCCTACAGCTTTCAAAGCTTAGAAAGACATCACATGTATGTCTTCTCTAAAGACGCTATTCATGGATTATTGCTATTCTACTCACAGCCTTTCCAGTATGTATATTTTCTGTAAGGCTCTATATTTTGCCACTGATATGCTTTTTGACCCCACTTTTGTAGAATCATAGAATCATATAGTAGTTTGGGTTGGAAGGGACCTTGAAAGGTAGATAAGCAGGGACATCTTCAACTAGATCAGGTTGCTCAAAGCCCTGTCCAATCTGACCTTGAACAGTTCCTCGGATGGAGCATCTACCATCTCTCTGCCCAGGCATACATAAACAAAACGAGCTAACAGCCAAGTTAATAAAGTCTGTCCACCAATTTGTAACTCATGATTTCTTCATGAGTTTGCACCCATTCAATGACCACCAGCATGGAACCATGCTACTGGTGCTCCAAACACATGCTCAATATTATTCCTTACTACCTGTTAGCAACTAACTAAAATGTCCTAGAAATCTGAATTTCTGCTTACTTGTTCTTTTCTATTCTGACAACAAAACCAAGAGAAGGTAAAAATCCAATTGATTAGCCAGATAGGCCTTTAGTATGCTAACGAGTAAGAGGTAAGGTCATGGAGATGGAGTGGGAAATACCTGCTTTGATCTGCCTTTTCTGCTTTTGTTTGAGGAAACATAGCAGTTATGGTATCTGTGTCCATTAGCTACATCAGACTCAACCCTGGTGTAATATAGAGAGAGCCAACAGTGACAAATTTCATTATTTCTTGATTCCCTAAAGTACTGTATTATGGCCAGATTTTATGAGATGGAAAAATGCATTCAAATATTACTGCAAGCCACTGTGAGATGATGAAGTGTGAGGTCTGGTTGGTTGGCTTGTTTATGATTTCACACTTCCCCTGTTCGGGCTAGGCAGCTTATTGTATTCAGAAACTCTGTGAGGTCCCTGTCTCAAAGATATTTTGGTCTAATCCTTCATAAGAAAATGCAGAAGTAACAGGACAATGAAAAGCAAAAGGCCTCTGAAGAGAGAGTGACAATGATATTAAAAGAAGAGTATTGACTTTGTCAGTGAAGACTTGCAAGAGTCACAGCAAAAGTAAATCTTGAGAACAGTGAATTGGTTTAATTTTTTATGTGTCAGGACATTTTTCATCTCTATATTGCTATAACATATCTATTTGAACTCATTCCATTTGGTATTTTTCCTTAACAAGAGAAAACAAAACTGTTGTTCTTATATTTTAGACTTTGATGATATATTTGAAAGAGAAATGAATACTTTAAGTTCACATTGCATGAGTTTTTATATTATTTAAATATACATCTGAATACTCAGATTAGACTTCAAAATTCTGATTAGTACTATAAATGTGCAAAGTTGTGATCCCATTATGGAGATGTATTAAACTACATTCTAAGTTAAAAGGATGGACAAATTGAATAGTTTGTTCTTCTTTGTCAGTTTGTTTCCTGTTTTGACTGGCAGTGTCTTAGGTTGCAGACTTAACTTTCAGTGTTTAAAATTTAGCGGTCTGAATCCTAATGGTTTGCTTAACTTCCTAGGCCTTTTGTGGGTTTGGTAGTTAGCTGCAACTGTATAAAATTCTCAAATCTTAATTTTAAATTGTGCATTGTGTTTCTTAAAAAGTAGTCTGCTAAATTTGATTAAGCTCAGACTATTTTCTTAAGTCCATTTAAAAAATCTTTAAAGTAACCAACCAATCTACCAGACATCTACAGGCAACACCACTTTTTATTCTGTCTCCAAGCAGTACTACATACATGGATATTTTGTATACTTGAATTGCTATTGACAATTATTTTCATTTCCACTCATTTTAGAATTAATTAATCTCAGATAAACTCTGCTAAAATCCCTCCAAGGCATGATAAATACTCTTAGAATTTGCTCTCTTTTGGAAATGCTCTTTGTGAATTCCACAAAACAGAGAAGTAGGATCAAATCCCATTCTTTTTTCCCCTGAGCAAAGCATTTATTTCCACCATCCTTCCATTAGATCAGAGGCCTTTACTCCAAGTCTCAATATTTTACATATATTCAACTCCAGATTGTTAGGTAGAATACCTCTAGAACCACCCTGGTGTACTAAAACAATTAACAGTTTCTTGCAATCCTAAATTATTTTCTTTGCTCTAGTTAGGGAAGTCCTCTGGTATGTAAAAACTTTTAACTGTCAGGAATTCCAGATTATTCAGGACATGTCCAACCTAGACCTTGCTGATAATTGGTAGTGTAATCCTAGAGTAAATTTGAAATCTGTCTATCAGTGCCCAGATAACATTTTAATTAGTATTTTGTTGCACTGGACTGACGCATTATATTAATAAAGACAGAGACATTGCTTTTAGTAATTTTTAATTATGTATTGCCTCTTTGAGTTTACAATTTGAATTTGGATCTTCTAATACAATATATTTATCTAACATCTCAAGGTAAGTCTACAAAATCAGGTGCCAGTCTTGAAAAGCTGCTTCTTATACTGTCACAAGTATCAGTTGCTGATGAACATATAAACTGCTCAGATTTACTCTAAAGCATTTTTTGTGAATATTTTTCAATTTGGGAAAAAAGCTAACAACTGTTCTAAAAATGAAAAATTATATTGAATTTTAGGCACTTTATGATGCATACCCAGAGTTGTATATTAATGTTAGCTGGGATTTATCACTGGAAGAGATTAGTGTATCACATTGCATATTATTGAGGCAATCTTGCATTTCTATCAGATATATGTATTCGTATGCATAGCTTGTTCAGAAGATTTATTTTTTTATGTGCCTGATAGTAAGAGACGTTGAGCATCTGTAGTTATCACTGAATCCAACCAATGAAACTTGCACAACACAAAGTGATACAGTGGTGATGTCGATGAGCATTTTAAACTCTGTTCAGGTTATATGTAGTGCAGATAGATCTTTATGACTTTTGTTTCTACCAAGACATTTCAATTTTCATCTTCTTGAAAATAAAGTCAGTGTAAAAGAATAAGCTACAAAACCTTTTCAATATATCAAAGAGTAGAGGATAACTTCAGATCTTTGGAAAGATTAAAATGCTCTTCGGACATACCAGACCTTACCTGTATTACTGTAGATGATGATTACTTAGTTTGGAAAATGATTCCTCTGGTTTAGTCGTGAGGTAACAGTAGCAGATGGTAAAGACAGAGATCAAACAGGTTTTGGTCTGTAGAGAATAGAGCATCTGCAAATTCGTGAACATTGACACTGCTTGGGAAAACTGACATCACTTTTCTGCCAAATTGCTGAGATTCCCATCAAACCTTGAGAGGAAGTTGCAGGCTATCAAAATTAGCTCATTGCAGACAGTTTTTAAGAAATATGCAGATTTAGAAGGTGCTATTTCAAGCTAGTTTCCTATGCTGAGGAAGGGAAAAGGTGAAGCCAATGTAGGAGTAAATCACTGAGTCACAGGCACTTATTCTATGCACAGATCTTCTGTTGGGCATCAGCAGAACACCGTGAGTTCTTGAGGAGCTTTAGAGTAACTTCCTAAAAATTTCTCAATAAAGGGCCCATAGTAAGGCAAATTTTCTGATGTCCAAACAATATCGATGGGTTTTGGACAGAAGATAAGGAAAACCAAGTATTTTTCATAAAATACAGAATATAATGATGGTGTTTCTCTGCAAAGAAATTCAGACTTCCGTGTTCTCTACTGTTCACTAATATTAGCAAGGATAAATTTAGAGGACATTTACTAATATCAAGGTGATAAATGACACATAGTTGAAGTGTTATTATAAGGTTTACTTTAACATTTATGTTAAAATCAAACAAACAACATATTTCTGCCAATTCTGTCTATCTCCTTGATGTTTAGCACTTTTGGCATTTCATGTATGAATTTGATTGCCTGTAATAATTAGGTCTATCACATCTCCTCAGTTGTTAGAGCACAGGTATCTAACCTTTGCACTCAGTAGAAAAATGTTCCCCTTAGGCCATCAAAGCCACTGCATTTAAAGTACTGAAGTATCTGCATATTGATTAGAATATGCCTTAATCAATATTACTTTCTGTTTATACACCCATTGGAAGTACTTTCCACCATGCCATTTTCTCATTGTTTTTTCTTGTTATGGATTTTTCCCTGGTTACATTTGTATTTACAAATGTGATTTTTTTCTGCATCTATTGAGAACTTTATTCTCTCTAAACCTTTTTAATCTCACTTTCTTCCAACATTTTACTGGAAAATATAGTGATGATGATATCAATTAATAATGCTCAATTTTACTGAATAGCTTCATTTATTTCAATTGTGAATACTCGTGTATTGTGGCTTTCCACAGATATTTTGTCTCTGCTCCTACGCAGTCTCTCCTGTACGGCAAATACAGATCAGCCAAAATAAAACAAAGCTATATCTTCAGCACAGAACAATCTCTTATGCAAAATTCCTATGTCAATGCATTTATGGCTTGGAAAGACAGCACATATGGCCCCTTTTGGTCCTTAATCAGTGAATGTCAGCAAGCTGAGAAAATCTTGTCATCTACCTAAGATCTTGGAGGAGCTTTTATGCCTAATATATTCTGGCCTGATCACTCTTCAGAGAGGACTGTTCCTTCTCATTCTGTTTTCCTGAGATAAATACAATGAGCCTTTAAAATTATTATGTTGTTTTATAGTTGCTCTGTGAAATGCAAAAATGTAATTTATCACAGTTTGTATTCTAATTCTTTTCAGACTAATAAAAATCTAGTTACATTAGCATACTATAGACAATACATTGCAAACAACTGCAAAATAGCTAAGATGCACAAATGATCACTAAAGTTTCTTTTTCTAATCTTTATATTTAATTTCAAAATGTTTGGTTGTGTTACTAGTATTCAGAAGCATGGGTTAATGAGACTTCAGTTTGGTAGTTCACTAAGCTGCGGAAGATAAAGTAGGTTTCTGTTGATCAGACTAGGAATTTTAATTTTCCTATGTGAAATACACTTAATTAAATAAGCTGATCTGACAAAAATTGACCAAACTCTTTCAGCTTACTCTGACTGAAAGTGAGCTATAAAAATTACTGTCTTTCACTTGCAAAATTTTCTTGAGTTTGAATGAATAGTCCTCTTCTGTGTATAATTTGTTGATTATATGTGAACTTTCTTTTTGAATGCTTGATGGTTATTGACTCTTTATCCTGTGATACTACTGCATATTGGGATGTTGAATATATTAATTGTTTAGAATAGTTGCCTCTTGTATAAAATATTGGAAAGAGAACTGCAGTTTAACAATTTTTCAACATCAGCTACAGGATATTGAATTATTTTCCATTTTCATAGGCTGACTTATTAGTTGAATTCCAGAAATATGTTCAAGTTCTTCTCTGTAGCCAAACAATGAATTGCAGAAAAGGAATGGAGGCTAGGCATAATTCCATACCCTTGGCATCTGATAAAGTTTTTTAACAGTGCAGCAGCATTGAAGTGATGTATTTCTGTTGAAAATCCAGTGCAGACCTACAAGAGTTGAAGGCACTCATACATTTTGTCAGGGAGCAAGGCTTTTATGAATACAGCTTGAACACAGCTGTGTCTTTTCCAATATATGGCCGAAACACAAAAAGCAACATGAGATTTTTATACATTCCAAGGCCCATCTGCCATGAAAACCCACTTCTCTTTGTGACTACAAGTTTGTTATTGATCCAAAATGGTAAAAAAAAAAAAAGAAAAAAGAAAAAGAAAAAGAAAAAAGACCAGTCAGTAAAAAGAGAAAGAAGAAACAGCACAAGAAAAGAAGACAACAAAGGGGAAAAATGCAGTGGAGAAAAGAACCATAAATTCAATCTTTTGTTGTTCTTCCAGCTGTATCTGTGAGCAGTTGTCACAGTGACTCATCAAACTGTATTTGACTTGTTGCCAACATGAATTTTCCAAAACCTAAATGTAAACAAACTCTGCAAGTTCTTTGTCATTTGCCAAGCCAATAATTATTTACTTTGTTTGGGCCTAGCTTCACTGTCAGTTCAGCTTTGCAATCTGTAATGTGTTTGCTAATGAAACCATGAGGTCTAAAGCTATGTATTAACCTTGTCACCCTTCAATTTTGAGCTCAATAAAGTTGCACCATAGTTTTGTAAACTTGGGTTGAGGGACAGGCAAATGATTAATTATATTTTCTCTTTTCCTTTATCTAAGTAAATTGTTCATCTTTAAATCTGCCTTGCATTTAAGGTTAACTCACTGAACTGAAGCACTGGGAAGATGTATCATTTCATCATCATCATCATGGCTGGGCTTTGCAAACGAAGATTTGGGAAGGGCTCTACCCACGTTTGTTGCAGGTGTGTTGGTGGCTAAAAAGGCCAATATGAGATAGACAAATCCGGTTGCAAAAGGCACAGCAGAAAGACTCCTTCGGAGGCACATCCTGCAAGACATGATTCTTTCTGAGTTGTCTTTTCTCCTCAAAAGTGATCCTGCGTGCGATCTCAAAAGCATCAGCAGCGTTATAGATGGTGTGTCTCCAGACCTCCCGATTGGAGGCCAGAGTAGACCAGTGATGATGATCAATATGACCAAGGCTGAGATGTTGTTTCAGGGAGTCCTTGTATCTTCTCTTCGGGGCTCCTCTCTTGCTGCAGCCGGTGGCAAGTTCTTAAGCAAGATCTTAGGAAGGCGGTGGTCCTTCATCCTTGAGACGTGCCCTGCCCAGCACAGCTGTGTTCTCAGCAACATGGCCTCAATACTTGTGACTGCTGCTTGCTCTAGAACAGATATACTGGTCACATAATCTGACCAGTGGATATCATTTACAGTGATTATAATTACCATTTGTACTGCATATCTGAAAGCTGGCAAACATGCATGACCATGACTTGATAAGTCATGAAATCATTTCACAATGGAAACTCAGAGGGGGTAAAAGTATAACAAGTTGATAGAAGGCTCTCAACTAGGAGAACAATAGAAATATTTGTGTTGAGTGTTTAGGTACTGCATTTTAACCTGGGCTTGAAGGCTGTGCATGTATTATGTTTGCTTGTTAGGTTTTTAAGATTTAAGATTATGAATTGTTTAAATCTGGAATGGCATATGTAATATCAGGGATGAGTATAGCTTATCATTGCTCTAGATGTCGTACTAAGCACAGTTACTTTTACTTAACATAAGTATGACTTCTAATTTTTAATCTAAACCAATGTGGTTTTGTTGCGGATTATTAAAGTTTAACTCATAAACTGATTAGAAACAGACTTGTTACCCCATATAAACCAATTAGTGGAACAGAAGACATTCAGGTGGGATGTCGTGTGTACTGAGATTTTATCATTGTGAATTGTGATTGAAACCTTATTTTTCCATATTTTCTTCCTACGGTGTCCTTCCTGTGGTGTCAAGTGCCATGTTTGGGCCACTTGATCTGTCTACTGTAATATACAATGTTTTTAACAGCTTTGATGTACTCTGACATCAGCCAGAGATTAGTGTGCCACTGTAAGCCTTGTTGGGTCCCTTTTCCTAGACAGTTGCATTTTTCCCTGAAGTAGTAAAAGAATGCTAAGAAATTACTGTTGAAGTGTAAGTCTGAATCTGCTCAGAACCATTACACTGGAATGTAGAAAATCCTCTGATATTTCTTAGGATATTTTTCTATGGAATAAATTATTAGAATAAAAGTGACTTCAAAATGGTTAGAGTATCACGTGACTAAAAGTATGTGACAAAGCAAAAATAATGCAAGTCAGAACTTGAAATTCATTCAAAAATTATGCCAACAGCTAAACAAAACAGTCTTGTTCTAGTAGTGGTCTGCAGCTATTTAAGGCCAATAGCTGTATTTTGAGGAATACTCAAGAAGAATCTAGTAGACAGAAACTCACTTGGTCTTCTCACTTGGTGTGAGACATATAGAATATAAAAAGGGCTAAGGAAAGCTTCTTGATCACTTAGTCCTCAGCTACCAGAATGGTTTCTTGTAATAATATGTGTAATGAAAACCTAAAAAATATTTACATCCAAAGGACTAGACTAATATTCTAGAAGTTTGTTCTGGGTGGCTTTAGTTGGATATAACCGAAGATCTAATTCTGTATTTTTAGCTCCAAGGGATGTGGAAATAATGGCAAAAAGTAATACACTTACAAACATTTAAGTTCTGGAAAACTGCTGTCTTAAGTTCTAGTGGTTTCTATCTCAGAACTCAGAACTTTATATAGCTCTATCCCAAATTTCCCTCACTTCTGTATTTGTTGGAAGAAAATTTTTTACATGCAATTCTTTTTTTAACTGATAAACAAAATAAGCAAATTGTGTTTGGAAGATTTCATTTAAAAGAAGTTATTGAGGTGAAAGTTAATATATGTAATTAGAAACTAGGAGTTTTTTTCTTTTTTTCTTTGAATCTTAGACTCCTGTCTCATGCTTTTACTATGTCATTTCATGGTTTTCTTTTGAAGATGTTTTTGGCTTGTAAGCTTAAGTTTTACACTTGAGTGATACAAAAAAATCCTCCTCTGCAACACAAATGTACACAAATCACTGGCAGAGGCTAAATTGTGGATAATTGGATTGAGCTATGAGCTTAAAGATGAAGGGGACAAAAGCGTGTCCCAAAGCTGCATTTGATAGTCTTAGAGTCTTATCTGGGGATGTTTTACACCAGGCTTGAAGACTGCATTTGTTCATAGTGATTTGTACAATCTACAATGACATTTTATTTGAGCTGGAGTCATACAGACAAACCATAACATGTATTTAGCTCTTTCTTTTTTGGTTTTGATGAGATATCACAGAAAAACCCTCTGTAGAAGATTGCTTGAGAAACATGGATTTAAAATGTTGAGATGAATACTGTAATGGATCATGACAAGATGCTGCAATGAAGTGCAATGGTAATATTTTATTAGATGTAGCTCACAGAAAAGATGTGTTAGGAATCATGTTCTTTTACAGGCTACTGTAAGCAACACTTTGAACTTAAGTCTTACACAGGAAAAAATATTATTTTACTTTAACATGTTTACTTTGCCAAATACATTTGTAAACTTCCTAAGGGCATTTGATTATTTTTCTAAGTCCTGTTGTTTGCAATACATGTGCCTGGAAAGTAAACACTGGTTTATCTTGTTTACTTGTAGTCCTTAATTTAAGAGGAACAACATTGGAAATTGAAATGCTCCTGTCTATAAATTACCTTACTTTACTGACACAGTACAGAAAGTAACATGGAAGGAATTTCTTTGTCTGAATGTTTCTCATGGTAATATGCCTCTGACTTTTTCCTTTTCTACAATGTTTCTGTCAAAGTTGTTACTAAGCTAATTAGTTAATCAAGATAATTTATACAATGATATATCTTCATGATAATACAAAGTTCTTCTCATTTAAGTCAGTGGTATAAAATCTCATGACACAAAATTAAATTCCATCTGTTAGGTACACTGTATATATCGGTCATCAGACTGTAAAATTTGTATATTTTTCCTGTTCTATCTAGAAATATTTAAGATTTTTTCTTACAAAGCATTTTTGGAGGGAGTCAGAGTAGATGTCATGATTTGTAAGAAGTTCTTGGTAGCATATCTATTTCCTCAGACTAATGCAAATTTTACTGACATTTTAACAGATGATAAAATATACACCTTACAATGAATTCATTTATTATTGAATAAAAATAAATATTTTTGAATGGTTATTTTGAAGGAATCCAGAATTTTTACTGCATGAAATGGCATTCAATCTGTGTACTTTTGTGTGGTTCAGAGCTTACAAGCATCTTAAATTACTGATCTCCTATTGTAAAATCCTCAGCTCCCATCATCAGGACTAACCAATGGTGCCTTATGCCAAATCAGAAATTAACACAAATGTGAACTGTTTTTCATATGACAATGTCTACATCAGTTTTATGTGACAAGAGAAATGTGGAATCAATTTATTTTACCTTCCAGATGGATTTTTGTAATTTACTTTTTAACTGATCAATCCCCACATTACAAATCCAAATGAAAATGCCTATCTATCTTGAAAGGAAAATCAAAGTTTTTCTGTTATTGTTCCAATTACTAATTATAATTAATCTTACTGAAAAAAGCAGAAAACCTAAGCAAGGTCAAGGTCCCACTATGTCAAGAACTCTGCAAACTATACAGCAAGAAATAAGTCCTCTCCAAGGAGTTTATAGACTAAGAAGATGATGCTGACAAGCAGGGAAAAAAGGAAGTAATACTATTCATATGATAATGATCTGAAGTATGTACTCTCAAGTGATTGATATGCAGAATTTCAGTAGCTGAGATGCTTCTCAGTGACTTGGATTTCTAACATCACTGTAATATGAAGACTGATAATATCAGGAAACTCTAGCTGAACAGTCAAAACTCACTAGTTAGTTTTGAAATTTTTGCCTTTTGCAACTGCCCTGTAATCTAAAAAGAACTGTGAGTCAAGAGCAGAACTGTGCCCTGTCATGTCTATTCCTAAAGTGACCACGAGCCTATTCTTGTTTTGTGTCTTCCCCCTGAAACTGGGATGTCTATTTGAGGAGTCAATATTGGTTTTTGTCCATTTTTTCAGTTGCATTTTTCCTAATTTGCAAGTTAACGCATTTCTGTACCTGTATAATGTCATATAACAGTAATTTGTATCACTCTTTTAACAGTAAACACCAATTATTGAAAAATGGTACATTCTATTTTGCCTTGTTGAACTATGTACTTATATCAAACTTTGTGTCTACATATTAAATATAATTGTGGCTTAAATTACATGTGTTTGAGATTGTGATCAGCATAGAAATAGGATTTTTGAATAATAATTCTTCTTTTTATTTTATATATCACAGTCAACAATGAAATTGTTGAATTCCTTAGTTTTTATAAAGCAGACCTTATCAGACAGGACTGTCTACAGACTACAAACATTATTCTCTGAGGAACTTGGTTTTGGCAATAACACAAAAATTGCTCAATCACTGTGCTCAGTTGGAAGATTATGAAATATACTCTGATTTCCTAGAAAATTCACACATGAAGGAAAATGCAGACTGGGACTTCTATAATACTTTGAATCAGGAAACTATACTCTGTCTTTGGATGAGACTAGTACTCACTGTCCTTAAAGATTTGATTAGCATTTACCTATATTATAATAGAAGTATATTCCTCTACAAAATAAGATTTAATACAAAAATGCATGTAAGACATAGCAATCCAGTAACAATTTAGACATATATTTAAGTAATCAAGAATCATCATCTAAGGTATTACAGAAATAGGCTATTAATGATGGCAGAATCTCAGAAGTCCAGAGGTTTGGAAAATTCTGATTCAACTTGTTAAAATCAGGGTTGCTCAGAAGACGTTTTCCTTCATTTCATATTATAAGAACATTCTTTTCAACACAAATAAGTCCCTGATTCGAATTCTGAATGCTTTGAGACTTGACATTGTTTATGATAATGCCAGTAGCAAAACTAGGAAGAGTTTTACAGCATTATACTAATGGTGCAGGGAAGCCTCAAAATCTTCAGAGAAAATTGGTTTTTATTGCAGTTATGACAGATTAAAGATATGAGAAAATACACTGCTGTATTTCAGATGGGTTGGAACTTTCTCTACAGGTACACTATAATTTCTAGATTAAATTTCCACATGTACATAGGTATTACATCTGGAAGTTATGAAGCTCATTGCTTATTATTATAGAATATTCAGTTCCAGCTAGGGTTCAGAAGGGTTGAAGGGCATTTCTCTTTCCCCTATCTATTTGGGCTAGGGGAAACCAGCAAACAAGAATGGACAAACCATATAGCATAATGATACAGAACTGTATTCACAGAATCACAGAATATGCTGAGTTGGAAGGGACCCACAAGAATCATCAGGTATAACCCTTAGCCCTGAACAGGACCACCTGGAAGAGTCACACCATGTGCCTGAGAGTGTTGTCCAAATGCTTCTTGAACTCTGTCAGGCTTGGTACTGTGACCACTTCCCTGGGGAGCCTGTTCCAGTGCCCAACCACCCTCTGGGTGAAGGACTGCTTTCTAATATCTAACCTAAACCTTCCAGCTTTCTTTAACAGACCCTTGACTAACATTCCTTTGACTAATTACCCTGTAGGATTCCGAGCCCACCTCTACTACTATGGAGGTTTGAGGCTCTTGAGTCTTGAAGCTGTAGTGACTGAAAATAATTAGTCTCTCTTTTACTCATTCCTTTGAATACTATGCAAATAATACTTCTTCCTGTAGGCCCTTCACCTGGTGACACAGCTCTTCAACCACGGCACACCTTCTGCAAAATAACTGTCTGCCCTAGCCTCATGAAGAAGCATCAGGTACTCCTGGCAACCTGTGACCTGGAGAGCTGCATCTGCCATCAATAGGTCTGGCTGGCTAGAGGCCTCTGACATGGCTGGTTCAGTGACTCCACCAGCTACAGGGGATTGAGCTTTATGAGCTTAAGTGAGGAAGCTTAAACTAGTATGTTAACAAGACTGGGGCTGAAAGGATCTCTTTGCTCTTCCTTACCAGTTACTAAGTCTGTTTGCTGCCTTTACTGGCTGCTCCCAGATGGTCAGAGAGGAGTCCTTCCTGCTCATCCCACCTGCATGAAGTGCCATGCAAACTGCTGTGCCACCCTCACTGATGTGTCACACCCCTGTTCACTGCACTCTCGGTCACTCATGCTCCCTGGAGCCCTTTAAATGTCCCTCAGTCACTCCCAGAACTGCCCCTCTCCTGGATGGCTGCTGAGGGCTCCCAGGTCCTGAGGCTGCTGCTTGGGTGTTCCTGGACTCAGGAACCCCCTTGTACTGTTGGCTCTCAACCCCCCAAACTTCCCTTCACTCATAGCTGCCTGAGCCTCAGTGACTTTGGATGTAGATGGCAAGGTTTTGGGAGTGGGGGAGGACTTCAGCTCTGGCCTCTGTAGGAGGAGGTCAGGGGCTACCCTGTGCTGGACAAAGCTGGCTTCAGACACACAGCAAGCCCACTCCAAGCTAAAGCCGAGTCTGTCAGCCAAGTTTCTGGCCTAGATAGATCCTCAAAGGGACTGAGACCCATGGACGAGTCCACATTAGAGCATGTACTTCCTGAAGGGAATGCAAGATTGTGCAGGACCCACACTGAAGCATAGGAAAAACTGTGGGTAGCAGCAGAAAGAAACTACCATGTCTTGATTGTATACATTGCTTGTTGTCCCGCTGAAGGGACTGAGTGTAACCTGTGGTAGTATCAAGGGGTGAAGGAGAGGTGTCTGTGGTGAAAAAGAGAGGCTGAGACTATGAATGGGAAGGAGACATGCTTAGAGATAAGTTGAGTATGAGAGTAAAATTGGGCCAAGGAAAGGGGAAGTAAAGGTGTTTTCCCTAAATGTGTAAATGTTTGTTTCCTTCTTGCTGCTGTTTTTCGGTTTGGATGTTTTTTTGTTTCCCAAGACTAAATATTTTCCTAAAATATTTGTATTAATTTGCAATAAATAAAATTCTCAAAAGTCTTCTTTGCCTTCAACTGTAGTTGGCAAGTGATCTCCTTGAATTTATTTGGACCCATAAGAAAACTCCTCTGAGTGCATTGTCTTTGGGAACTGGGAACATGTGCTGGTTTGGGTCGGGATAGAGTTAATTTTAATAAATAAGTTTAATTTACTAATAAATTTTAAGAAATCAGTTTCAATTTTCTTCATAATAGATCATATGGTGCTGTACTTTTGATTTGTGACCAAAACAGTGGTGATAAGATGGGTATATTTTAGCTGTTGTTGAGCAGCACTTGCACAGCACCAAGGCCTTTTGTGTTTCTTACATGTCCCTACCAGCAAGTAGACTGGGGGTGTACAAGAATTTGGGAGGCAACAAACCAGGACAGCTGATCTCAAGGGATATTCCATATTTTATGACATAATGTACAGCAATAAAATTTGGCAGAAACAAGGAGGAATGTTTGAAGCAATGGTGTTTGCCTTTTCAAGTGGTAGTTATGTGTCCTGAAGCCCTACTTTCCTGGGAATGGCTGAACACCTGTCTGGCCATAGGAAGCAGTGAATTAATTCCTTGTTTTGCCTTGCTTGCATGCACAGCTTTTGCTTTCCCTGTCAAACCGTCTTTATCCCAACCCGTGAGTTTTCTCACTTTTACCCTTCCGGCTCTCTCTGCCATCGCTCTTGGGGAGAGTGACCAAGAGGCTGGTTGGTCCTTAGCTGTCTACTGGGGTTAACCCACAGGACACCTCTGATACAATCTGCCATTAGCACAACCCATTCCAAAATAGCCAACAGGAGGCAACACCACCTGAGGCGTTTCTTGGGCCTTGCTGGTGCCTGCTGCTTGTAGGGACTGGGTTGTCTCCTGAACTATGATATAAAAAACACTATTCTAGATCATTATCATTCACCTCACTATGCTTGTAAAATGCTTTGATATTATTTGCCTCTTTGGCATTCAGCCACAACTCTGCTGGATCGGAAATACATACTGGTTCAGCTGTGTGTGTTCTGCCTGAATCTGCTTCTGTATCATAGCTGCAGACAGCTCAGCTCATACAGCCTAAGCTGTATCTGACATCCTCCTTAAAGAAAGTAAGACCTATGCCGTAAAATGATATGCGATACTTATGTATGTCCTACATGGAATTCATCCTATGTTTTAATGAATGAAAGGTTTTAAAAGGAAACAAAGAACTGTTCACAGAGAAATGGCTTCAGGAACTCAGTATATTTGACCATGATGTTTAAAATTTTATTTTTTTTTTCTTAAATAACTCATTTACTTGTGGGTTTTAGTGGCTGTACCTTTTTGCATGTACACTATAAACCAAGACATTTGTCTGTGCTATTTTTCTGACCTTAAAGAGAAAGAGTATTTAAACTTTAAACTTTGATTTCATCTTCCAACCTAAAAAAATTGAAGGTTTATATAATGACCTAAAGTATGTATTAGTGTTATGTAATTTGAGAAACTTTCAGTATATCAACTTCACAAAGCTAATTTAAGCATATGGAGAATGGAGAAGCTTTTACGGAATCGTAGAATATCCTGAGTTGGAAGGTACCTCCTGGCTGCACACGAGAGCCCCAAGAATCATATCATGTGCCTGAAAGCACTGTCCAAAAGCTTCTTGAACTCTGTCAGGCTGTGACCACTTCCCTGAGGAGCCTGTTCCAGTGCCCAACTGCCCTGTAGGTGAAGAACACTTCTCTAATATCCAACCCAAGCCTCCCCTGACACAGCTTCAGGTCCTGTCACTGGACACCACAGAGAAGTGATCAGTGCATGCCCTTCCTCTTCCCCTCACAAGGAAGTTGTAGACTGCAATGAGGTCTTCCCTCAGTCTCTTCTTCTCCAGGCTGAACAGACCCAGTGATCTCAACCGCTCCTCATACAGCTTCCCCTCAAGGCCCTTCACCATCTTTGTTGTCCTCTTTTGGATGATCTCTAATAGCTTTATATCTTTTTTATATTGTGGTGCCCAAAACTACACATAATATTCAAGGTGAAGCCACACCAGCACAGAGCAGAGTGGGACAATCACCTCTCTCAACCAGCTGGTGATGCTTTGCCTGATGCCCCCCAGGACATGGTTGTACTTTCTGGCTGCCAGGGCACTGCTGACTCATGTTCAACTTCCCATCAATCAGGACCATTAGGTCCCTTTCTGTGGTGCCGGTCTCCAGCCTCTTGTTCCCCAGTCTGTACCTGCATCCATTCCAGATGCAGAATCTGGCACTTGATTCTTAAATTTCCTATGATTGGTATTTGCCCAGCCCTCTAATTTCTAGAAGTCTCCCTGCAGGGCCTCTCTGCCTTCAAGGGAGTCAACATTCTCATTTAGTATCATCTGCAAACTTAGCATACCTTCAACTTCTGCGCCCGAGTCATTATGAAGATGTTGAAGAGCCCAAGATGGAGCCCTGTGGAACCCCACTACTGGTAGGTCACCAGTCTGATGTTACTCCATTCACTATTACGCCCTGTGTTCAACCCATGAGCCAATTGCTCACCCACCACATGATGTGTTTATCCAGCTGCGTGCTGGACATTTTTTCCAGAAGGATCCTGGGAGAGACAGTATTGAAAGCTTTACTGAAATACAAAAGGATTCCATCAGCTGGCTTCCCTTGATCAGCTAGGTGGGTTACCTTGTCATAAAAGGAAATCAGGTTTGATAAGCAGGATTTTCCTCTCCTGAAGCCGTGCTGGCTGTGACCAATGACTGCATTGTCCTTCAGGTATTTTTCAGTACCTCCCATAATTTTACCAGTCACTGAAGTGAGATTGACAGGCCTGTAATTTCCAGAGTCATCTTTCTTGCCCTTCTTGAAAACTGGAACAATGTTAGCCAGCTTCCAGTTGACTGGGACCTAGGTCAAATGAAACGTTCTGTGCCTCTTGTATCTTTGGAAAATTAATCAAATCTGAAGAGAAAAGGCTACAAAGAGTGTCAAAACACCTTAAAAACATTCTCACAGTGCAAAGAACTTCTCTAAAATCCTTGCTACAAGATCTCAGTCCCTCCTACTGAAGTCAATAGGAGAGCTTTTTCCATTAACCTTTCCAGGTTCATGAGTTCAAGCCAACAATTAAAACATTTGCAAAACCATCCCAGTGTTTTCAGCTGACCAAAAAGAGTCTGAAATTCTCACAAGAAAGGCTGTTCTTCAGAGGTTTCCTGATCAGTGTTACAGATTGGAAAGTAACTCAAAACAGTTCAGGTAAGCTTTTGCTAGCATTCAAGTGCTTGAGAAATTGTTCATATCTTTGAAGTTTTTGCAATTCTACCACCATTAGTTTCAGAGCTATTTCTATTGCATATACACATATGAATGCTCTTCTGTTAAGTATAATTTGACTTGATGCACACGAAAAATACTTAAAAGAATTATTTCTTAGAAAGGGTGATTTGTCTTGTTTTTTTTTTTTCTTTTCCTTTTTCATCTTGTCGTCAGTAGACTAGTTTTTGTGTCTGTTATTAATTTCCCTTATTTTTTCATATTCCACTTTGTGGCTCAGTACACATAAACTTTTAATAAGTCTGTTCCAGTTCTTGAAGATTGCTTTATTTTTGTATTCATTTTGTTAAAACAATTATACAGTGTCATATGGATGATTCTGTACATTGAGATAACTTATCTCAATGATAATATCTATTGAGATAACTTATAGGAACATTTAGGAAATTATTTTCACTTACTTTTTAGTTGCTTTGTTCTCTTACCTGGTTCCAGAGCTATTTTCTCTATGTATGTAGCATAAATTTGTGCATACCAGAATAGAGCATGGTTATCCAGATGTTCTTTTCCTTACAGATCTCTGTTCCACCATGATTCGTTACATTTGAGAATGGTTGTTTCGAGGTGATCTCCTTCATTTACTGATGCTTACTCCCCATAGTGTGACAGTTGATAACTCTAAAGAAGAAAACAAAGAGGTGACACAGAAATGTCATATTCCAGGATGGCAGCAAATTATTTAACTTTTGCTTTGCCAACTCAAGTCTCAACTTCTTCTTCTGATGTCTGTGCAAATGTCATCATATGGAACAGAGAAAAGTCTTTGTTCAACAATAAACTTTTCTTAATGTAAATTTTCTGTCTTAACTTCTCCACCATTCATTGAATCTGTGTGAAGGGAGGACCAGTATCCTGGATGGATGATGAGAGCAAAGACAATAGCATGGTGCTCTTTCAGGCTAACAGCTGAGTGTACAACCAGCACTTCCAAAGACTTTTGATTTTGTGCATTGGTTGCTAAGGGCAGATCAAATAAACAGGTCCCCAGTTCTGCTTAGAATTGAGGATGTAAACTTCCTTTACAATATATCAAACATGGATCTGTGAAAAAATTTATGACCAACTGTCAGAATGTAAAATTCTGGGAAAGCATAACATTTTAATTTCTGATGTTACATTCATTCACATCCTTTGACCATTCTTTTCTGTGGCTGAGGTTTTACAAGAATACTGAATCAGTTTTAGATGGCGCTTTTGCTAAGTGGAATCCTGTCTTGTCTGGTCCTAAGTGTGCATCTCCACTATCTCTTTTTGCTAGTGCTGTTGCTTGTGTGGCCATTACTCAACAACTGAAAATGAGTTTAATAAAATAAGTGACCTATTTTCAGCCAGTAAGATCATTGATTTTGTACAAAAGAGGTTACAGAAATTTGTAGTTGAAGCTATGGAGAAGTACAAGATATTCTTTTTGGTGGTAGCTGAGCCTTAGAAGGACTTAAATTCTGCTTGTGATATTGCACCCTAATAATTACTAATAATTTTATTTTTATTTGGTACAAAAGATATCTTTTTCTCTTCATTTAGGTAATTAGAAAAGACACTTTTTCTTTCTTTGATCGTAATTTTTTTCTGCTCTTTACTACTTTTATTTTTCTTTTCATTGCACTGATCTGTGTGCTCTCTTTGCTGTAGCATTACCTGTGCCCTCCATCCTTAACTTGCTAAAATTGCCTTTGTGCACAACACTAAACTGGCTGTAGTGCAATATACCTAAGTGAAAATGCGTGCTATGTATGAAATGCAGATCTATGCTTAGTGTAAACTGAATGCATCTTTAAACCTGTTATACACTTTGTGAATTTAGAAACAGATTGTTAAGGTATAGATTTGGTTGCGATAGTGCCAAAACGTGCCCTCGGGGTGCAGGCTTACTGAGACAATTTATTCTGTGTGTTCCAGTCCTCAAAATGAATTTATGCCACAAAAACTAACATAGGACTTTTCTCTACATCCTCCTCTTAGCCATGTAATCTGAAAGAAAGCTAGTAGAAGCAGTTCCATATGGAAAAAAGATAGCTGGAGCCAAATCAAGTTGTTCAGTTTATTAGAATCAGTATGAATAAGTTCATTGAAAATTTGGCATGTCTTAATGTTATTTTCTAAAGAAATGATTAAATGTTGATCATATTTCTCATTTAAATGAGATTTTGAACAAGTGACAAAATATTTTGTGCCTGAGGGCAATAAATATTTTTACTATGTGAAAATTTAGATTATTGTGATAATTTCCAAGTTTAGTGAATGGCAGCATTCTAGAGCTAGTAAAAGAAGAAATAATAATAAAATCCCTCAAATATATCAAACTCCAAATTAGAAATTTACCTTGCAGGAAAAGATGTATGTAATGAGTAATTAGATTTACTGTTACTGTCAAAGTACAAAAGATTTTTAAATGTTTTAAAATTTATAAGTAAATCAAGCAAGTGTAAATTATGCATTAGGCAACACAGTTAGTTTATGTTTATGGCTGTCATGAAGGCACCTGTGAGATGTGTCTTTGCTTCCCTGTATAGTGAAGGTGCATCTTGATGAACAGGTTCATTCAAACTACTTTGAGCAGAAGTTGTCCTATATCTGAAGGAAGAATATATTTTGATTACCATTCTGTTAATGGACCTTCTGACTTCGAAAAGAGAGGACTGAAGCTGAGAGCTGTGGATGTTTTCACCTCTGTACTGAACTCTATGCATTTCATGTCCCAGTTCTCTACTCTAAAATGACAGTGAAAATTTCTAAAATTACCAACTTTATGTTCCACTGGGAGAGGCTTCATCTCAATATAACAAAACCATTTTTTTACAATGACAACAATCTTTCCCTGCAACAGCATCCCTGAGGACATGGTAGAGTTCCTAATATCAGAGGTTTTATAGGCTCTGTTTCCCATGAAAGGTTAGACCAGAAGATCTTTTAAGATCCCGTCTAACCTGTATTGTTCTATGATTCTGTGATCTAAATATCTTCCACTTGCAAAGGCCAGTGTGGTTCTTATATCCTGCTTCTGACTTACCCATCAGCATATAAACAGAATTATTCCCTTCTCAGTTTTAACTACTTAACTATTTTTGTTACTGGTTATTAAGGTAACAGTCTATATAAATATATTTAAATAATGTAAAGCTATTTATATTGTGGAACAGAACATTCAGTGTTTTCTAGCTGAATAACTAGAGCCTAGTATGCAAAGTGTTTCAGAATGAAAATTTATTTCTGATTTAAATTAAGCTGGGGACTAACTTTGGAAACAATTTCAATGACTAAACCTTGCAAACATTCTCTTCTAGAAATTGCAATGTTTGTGAATACTTGATTCTCATCCAAGATATGAATTGCAGCTCTTGTATCATGTCAGAACAGGTGTTTCACTAGATGATCCAGGACTTTCAGTTTGGCAGAAATTGTATTAATATTTTAGCAAATGTTACTAGCATAGGCAGTATCAGTTGAGGTACTTTTGTTTGAACAACTGGTTTGTAGCTTAAGACTATCAGGTACTTAGCTCTTAGTGCTAAACAGCACTTCCACTGGCATAAAGGGTAATTATGGCAACGCTGCACAACAAAACTAATTTTGTCTGTCTATAGAACGTTTTCCATCGTATGCAATTTCCATGATATTTTGACAGACCAGACTTATGTACATGGAAATATTTGTAGTTGATAAGCTACTAAATATATTTATTTTAGACCTTGTAGTATGTTATTTTGAGGCAGAATAAGTTGCTCTTTAGACCTAATAGTGGGAGAGGTTTACAGATTAATATATCCTTTTCTGTCATTTCCAATGCAAGTCCTTCGTGGAATGTACATTGCTGAGTGAGTTTGGCCTGCTTTCTTGTGGTGCCTTCCCTCCCTTTTTCGGTACTTTCTCTAGCACATGGGGGTTTTTACGTAACAGAATCAAAGGGCCTACAATCTCTCATACAGAGCTAAACCATGCAAACTACCATGTCTATGGTCTACTTTCGGAATTATATGGGGAAGAAGAGGAGAAAACAGAGAACTGCCTCCTCACCTGCTCTGATTTGTTATCAGCATATTGCTTAACTCTCAGTCTTTCCTTTTTTGTGAAAAGTTTTTGTCACCAGCTGGGAAGAATGATATAGGGAAGGACCATGAAGTTCACCTTCAATAGACATGACAACGTCTGACTAAGCCTCTCTTTATTAAGCAGACAGTACTCATTAATACTCAGTTACTTTTGCTTTCCTTTTCAGCCTCTTTGTGCCTCTCTAACAACACTTTAAAAAAAAAATAGCCTGCTTTCCCAAGCAAAGCTGTCTCCCAGTCTGGAATGACTCTAACCAATTTCTACTGCCTCAGACAAAAGGCTTCAGAAGGATAACACCTAGTCACAGAACCTCTGCCTTCTGGCTTACAGAACCTCTGCCTTTGGGCTGTAACCTCATGACACGCATGAAAACATTTTAATGGGCTGCAATAGATCTGACCCTAGAGAGAATGCTGATAGTAACGTGTATTTGAACTGGTATATATGGTTTGAGTCTGCATTTTTAAGTCCATGTAGGATTTCTACAGACAAAAAGACTTCATTTTCCCATGTATTCTGTTCTATTTATTCAATTTTAGGGGTTTGGATCATCTTAAAAATGAAATCTTATATATACTAATGAAGGCTGTGATATGTTCATGTTGATTTGTTATCACTGGCCAGTATATAAGGATTTGGAACAAAAGGAATCGCAGTCTGGAAAATAACTTTTTTACATATTTGTTCCATGATAGAATGATGTCTAGCACAACGAAATCCTTTTCTGTGATTAGTGCCCTTAGATGTTATGGCACACAAATAAAATAGAAATGTTTCAGGCTAGCTCTTACCATGAGTGATAATACTGCCAGGAAAGTTTTGAACTTCTTTGGTATCAGGCCAGTAGCTTTACCACATGCAACACTTAAAAAAGAGACAATAAATTTTCTTCTCAGTTCCTCCCATGTCCTTAAGCTCTCAGGAAGCACCGAGTATTTTGATTCCTCTGTCTGTCAGCACTGCAAAGTATTTCTAAGTAGGAAAACAGGCATTTTGCTGTTGATAATAAACTACTTGAGAATATTTTAGCCATGAATGATGTAGTGTACTAAGTGTGTTCTGATCTAACCTTCACTTGTCATTTTAGAAAAAAGACAAGTTTAAGAACTGCTCCCACTTCTTCACCTTTCTTTTGTACCTTAAATAAGGAGAGAGAGCATTCTTGTCCCACTCAACCTCTATCTGAGTAAGGAGCAAGATAAAGATAAATGCAAGCAATAAACAGTTGCAGTTGCAATTCTGGGTTGGAACTTTAGGTTCTCCAAATACATAACAGAAATATGTTCTTGGCTTTATTAAACCAGCCAGCGAGAAATCCGAGAGATCCTGGGGGCAAGCCACATATCACATCTGGCTAAAATTCAGGAACTGGCAGAGTTTCACTGCTTTGGAAAATGTAAAGTGAATGTCAAGTTCAACTTCATCAACAATTTTAGTTACTGCCTGGGAAATGAATATAGTATAGATGACTAGCAGTCACAGTCCTGTAACAAAATCTGTAAATCAAGAAGCAAAACATTGCTAGTTTTTGCTAGTATCATTTTAGTCTATTTACTCCAAAAATACTCATTGTAAGTATGAAGTAGTTTAAGTAATGTTAAATAGCATATGTTCATATGTCTGATTCATCACAATATTGTTTTAAATCACATGAAGTGGTGAGAATGGCAATTTAAATGTTAACTCAAAAAAAAAGGGGTGGATTTACACTCCAGCTTTGCTTACTTTTTTATAATTAGGCATCTAGTAAGAGAATATTCTATACACGAAATAATAAAAAACCCTTCCATAATAAAATTGCTTTATCAATTTCATCTATGATTGCTTACTTTGAATAGTACTTTTTTTTTCAATATAAATCTATTCTTCTTACTGAAAATATTGTTGTACTACAGAAATCACTGCATCAAACAGCTGTTAATCAGAGAAGTTGCCTGTTAAATTCAACCAAGAAATACACAGCAGTAAGCACTGATTGTCATTTTCACCACCTACCTTACTGAATGAGATAGTTTCATAAATTAACTATTTCATCGAGTCCACCTCCTGGCTCTGCACAGGACCAGCCCCAAGAGTCACACTATGTGTCTGAGAGTATTGTCCAAATGCTTCTTGAAGCATCCAAATGCTTCTTGAAGCGTCTTAAACTTTCCCTATATTTTATTACTCTGCCGTGAAGCTGAAATTATTGCCACTGAATAGTCACAAAAGCTCCCACAGTGAAGTCAACTACGTGAAACATATCTTCGAAAGCACAAGAAATGTTCATATGCACCTAAAAATATTCTCTTGTGATAACAGACCAAGACATGAGTTTGAATTTGTATCTGATTAAATTTTAGAACTTGAACCATGTATAATTAACTGCATGTGGTTCTTCATCCTGATGACACATTCTATCTGTTTAAAAGCAATTTCTCAAAGAAAGATTATATCTATATTTCTAAGACTTTTTTAGTTCATGCCTTTTATGAAGGATGGCAGTCCAAAAAGGCAGTTTAGACTAAACTTGAAACATAAAAAAGTATTTTTTGGATTTCTACTAAAACGCAAATGAGATCTTTCTAATATTAGGAATCTAGCAGCAAATAACTTCACTGTATAAAATAAGTATTTAACAAATGTATTCTGATGTGTTCACTTTTAAACTACATCTTAGGAAATCTGTAAAAATGAACAGAGATGATCAAATATGTATTCCGTTAAAAAAATACTGTATGGTTCAGCATTTATTTTGTTACAAACTGAGAAACTGAAGAGGATGGGGCCTATATTTCCCTTAATGAGTATGTCCAATTTCCATTGAAATTAATGATATGTATACCCTAAGAACAGGTAGCACCTCATGCTTAAGATTGCACTTTTGTGCTCCTTGGAGGTGTGTCATTTAAAGAGCAACACATAATGCCCCAATACCTTATTAAACCCTCAGATTGTGTTAGGAAATCTGAGAGCTTGTTTCCTTGTAGAATGCAGAGTTTAGCACAGAGTATAAAATTCAAAGTATCTATGCACTCTTATCTACTTAATTTGTTTCCATTTGTCAGATCCTGACCACAACATGCTTTGGTTCAATCGATAGGTTACAGGTAGGAAATTCTTGTATAATTTGTTAAATCAAGGGTTTTATAAGAGGCCTTGCTTTTAGTATACTGCTGAAATCTTTCTTAGTTACTGAGTACAATGACAAGTTCCATCACCATGTTTTCTCTAAAAACCAAGGCACTACAAGATATCCCCACTTATCATCCTATGTATCTTAAAATGTATACTTATTT
This sequence comes from Chiroxiphia lanceolata, assembly GCF_009829145.1. Lineage (NCBI taxonomy): Eukaryota > Metazoa > Chordata > Aves > Passeriformes > Pipridae > Chiroxiphia > Chiroxiphia lanceolata. The sequence continues at coordinate 34,322,092 of NC_045642.1, forward strand.
AAATATATACACAGAGGTTCTGCTTCATGGAGATCCCTAGAATCAGGCGCTCTGCTCCCTATCTTGTCCTGGAAGCCTTTGCAGTGCAGAGGAGAAAGATTGTGATGGCAACTAATTAGAATTTATGCTTAAAAAAATAGTGTACATATTTCTTTCATCGGTTGCTGACAATTCATCTTATGATGTATACTATGCAGTGGATTGCAATATTCCTGGTACAGCATAGGTTTTGATGACAAAAGACTCTAAGATAAGGAAGTAAACTCCTGCACAGTGTGCATGTGTTTTCATCAGCATGCAGTGAAAAAGTGTCAGATAAAATGCAGTCATGAGAGAGATAATTAAGGAAAGAAAAATATGTCCATTCTTAATTTTAAATGAACAAACTATACTCTGTTCCTTCTGTGCTTCTAGAAGCCCTTGTCCTGCAAACACGTGGAAGACTTTTCTCCTCCAGCAAACGGGATTAATCACATGAGTGCATTGTCATCTGACACTGTTTTAAGGTTTTCTTCTTTTTAATATTTGCAACCTAAACCCAAGTGTCATTGAATCTCAGCTGTTGGAAAGGGGAACATTTTATTACTATTGCCCTTCCTAGAGTTGTATTATACATGCTTTCATCAAAACAACCAAGTTCTATGAAAAAAACCCAAAAGAATGAAGAAACCAACCAACCAAACCCTAACAACCAACGTTGTTTTGTTGTGCAGGCAAATGAAAAAGCAAGCAACAATAAAAATTTAACTTTTAGAAAGCTGTGAGCCAGGAGGGATCTGCTGGGGGAAGGAACAGATTTAACACGTAGTAAAGGCACCAATAGCTGTGATTTTGCACTCCAACTTATTTTTTAAATCTGTTTTTTTAGATACAGAATTTCTCTTGGTACATTTTCAACTACCAGATGTTTGCACAGTTAATGTAATTCAATTAATAATTTAATATGTCAGAGAAAGCATTTGAAAATGGGAAACTAGAAAATTTCAAAGTATTTCATCCTCTCTGGTTCAATAAGCGTGGAGTGCTACAAGTATATCACCTTTCCTCATTGCAATGGGAGAAAATAGAAATGTTTATGGTATTCTGTGGAAATAGTAGTATTTTAAAAAGATAGTTTTATGATGAATTACAACAAGATCAAAGAAATCTAAAGTATTTTCTCACTCATCTGTTTTCTTATTATACCATCTGATCTGGAAATACTTAATGTTTTATTACAGAATAGTTTGAGGGAGCAAAGAGAAGCTTCTCTTTTGTCATTTATCTAGTTCAAACTCATCCCTTCAAGGTCTGATTAGTCTTTCAATAAAATCAGTAATAAAATTTCTCTTTACTGTTTTGGGCTCTGAAAAATACCTTAAATGCATAATTGGGTCTTGTAAATATTAGTATAACTGAGTTACATCTTTCAAATTTGGCCACTAATGTTGGACATTTTTTTTATTTATACATCTTGACAACTATCAATACAGAGATAATTTTCTACATAGAATTATGGCAAGTATTAGTAAGTACTTCAAACAAAGAGACATTACCTGTTCTGAATAGAAATTGGCGCAGTCTAAAGGACTGCTGCTTTAGGTAGTTATGATGTTAAAATAACAGAAAGTAGTCTTTGTTACATCTGAATAAAAACATTCAAAGATGAAATCACAGGCTGAGGACCTAGTCTTCAAAAGCAGAATGTGTGTGGGAAGAATATTCACTTTCAGGATAGATTGTTCACTGACTGCCATAAATTGGCAGACTTCTGTCAATAGATGCTTAATGATACAACTGTGATGATCCATGCCATTAAATCAAAAACATAAACCAATTACAAAAACAAAGAGAAAACAAAAAAAAAACAACAAAGAGGCCAATCTGAGCTACCTTTCCCCCTCTTTAACCACTATCATTGCAAGTTTTTTCAGAATTCCTTATTCAGAATTCCTTGTGTCTTTCCTATCGTCCTTTGCACTTCCAAGAGTCTGGTCTGTTTTCTCTATAGCCTTCCATTAGGCAACTTAAGGTAGTAGTAAAATTCCCTCTTGACCCTCTTTACTTAAGGCTGAACAAGTACAATTCTCAGTCTTTTCACATTATATAGCATGTCATAGATGCAATAGTTTAGTCTAGTTTACCACTTTTTAGAATATTAAAAATGTCAATGTACATCAGGCTCTCTTGTAACACACCAGTTCATATCATGTTTGCTGGTCACCAGGCTTAGGCATATTCCTGATCCTGAAGTCCAAAAACATTTAATTAGTGCTATGGCACAGATATTGAATACTTAAATTGGTTTAATACAGGAGCCGACTACATGCACTGATGTTCCAATTCCATCTTTAATAGCTTGAACTGAATACCATGATGGTCCATATAGAAAATACAGTACTTTGAATTGCAGTACAACTGCATACTTTATTGAGTGGGTCGAATACCAGTCAAGCTGTGAACTTTGGAGACTGAAATTTCGCATCCTTCTTTAATCATACTGCATTCTTTGTTGATGAAGTAATAAAATTTAACTGTAGGGGATATTTGCTGACCTGTAAAAGAGTGTGGTTTTGTTGTCAAATATATTTTAGGAATCAAACTAGTAAGATAAAAATGTTTACAGCTAGTAACGTAGTGAGCGTATTAACAGACAGTGTTTATCTAAGACTAATAAAGAGGCTTAATCTGCTTTCAGCTACTCTAGAGAAAATCAAGAGATAACTTCTGGGATTTAGAAATCTATAACATTCTACATGACAATCACAATATAGCCCAGATCTGTAACTGTATCTTTGCTCATTATTTCAATTGTCATAATCCAATATTAATTGTGGTGATATATTTAAGATTTAGGAAAAAAAAATACCAACAATTTCTCTATATGCAACACACTGAAAATGAATTGAGCTAAGAATACTGAAATTGCCAAGTTTTATTATCAAGGCAAAACAGTATTACCACGAAATCAGTGAGATAAATTGATGTGGTCATCACGGGTCTGAATTGAAGTCCGATTCTACCTTATGTCACTGCTTTGCTGGGTCACTAGATCAAATCAGTTATCTTCTTGCTCCAGATTATCCCTATCTGTAAAATTTAAAAAACCCCCTACCACTGAAAGAACAAAAAAACCCAACTCTATTTTGTGAATTGAGCTTTCAGTTCTGTGGATGAAAAGCACTATGCAAGAGATGAGTTTATAATTTAGTGCTGTGCACATAGGTACTTGAGCAGGTGAAGCAACATCAGGCTGTGTTGATTTTAGTAATGATTTAAATGATGAGATATATGTGATATTGGCTTATGCCTGTCAGTGTAACACGATGAAAGTGGCAGAAGTTCTAGTAAATTCAGTAATCTTGGGTAAACCTTTCTATACTATTTAATTTACTTTCTTTTTTTCTGTCTTTTTCTGATGTTAAACTCAAAAAGCTGACTAGAATGATGAGACTGATGGGTAGTAGAAAGGCATTTTATAACTTCTTCTAAAGGAGCTGAAAAGAAAAGGCTGCACTGTGATGAGCAAAAAATTATGTGTTTAAACATTCTGAACCTATCAAATTATCCAGAAGACAAATAATTTTAAAATGTTATTAACTTGTTACCTGCAAGTCTTTGCTCTCTTAAAATAAAGGTGATCTCTAGACTCCTAGAATAGTAGTACAGTAGAAATAGATTCTATTTTCCTGAAAATAAATGATGCAGTATCTTTTTTCCCTGTATTTGCCATAAATGTATAAAAGAAATGTTGGTTTACCAAAATGACTTCTAACTCTCTATATGAAGTTGAACTTTAATGCACCAAAAGTAAGAGACAAGAATTTTTTTAAGGAAATAAGGAAACAAAGAAACTCAGCATAAAATCTATTGTACTACCCAATATGCCTCTCAATATCAGTGTACTCTTATTTTCAATAAAAACTGCAGAGTAGGCATATTACTGACACATATCACATTTGAAATAGGCTAAAATGAATGCAAGTAATAAAGTATCAAAAACTATGGCAATGCTGTATTGTAAACTCACACCCTGCAGCAAGAGATAATACAGGATGATATACCAGTTTCTTTGTAGTCCAAGTATTTCTTTAGAATACCTTGTAATTATTAGACTGGACAGGGAGATTGAAGGATTGGTAGGTAGTATGCATGTCTGTAGTTTTTGTCAGAGTGCTGATATATGTACTTCATGCTGATAAGAGTGGTGACAGAAATGGAAAATCCCAAATTGCTTCAGGAATGAAAAAAAAGGGCTGGAGAGCAACGCTTCTCTCTGCTCCTTCCCCCCCACTCCCCTTCTAGACACTGTATTCACCACATCAAAAGGCAGAAAGAGCTCCTCTGTTCTCCCCACAGTTAGCCAAAATTCCTCTTCACTTAGACAAATGACCAGCAAGCAGGCACGCAGCTTTACTCTCTGTAAAGCAGGAACGAGGTCTTCATAGCATCATCAATGTTTTTTAAAACTTTTCAAACAGAAATCCTCAATGTTGGACCTGTGAAATACATTTTTCCTGTAACAGCTGTGTTTGTGGTATCTATCTCACTATGTACTTCTAAGCTAATGTTTACAAAGAGGAGATTAACTCAACAAGAGATAAATCCTGTCAAACATCACATACCTGAGCTTAAAATGTTCATTAGCAGACAGGCAGTACTTGCTTTGACAGTTGTTTGAAGTGCATCCAAACATTCTGGGATGGACACTCGGACTTCTTGGTATGAAGACAGGTATACAATCCAAGTAGTAAACGTATTTCTCCCAAAGGCCTGGGTTTAGGTATATTGGGGTTTGATAAATTTGCACTTGACCTTTTATGGACAGAAAATCTTCCAGTGCATGCATGAATATAAGTTTTTTTAAATTTGTCTACGGAGAGTCACATGTAAAAACAGCGTAATTTTGCACTTTACATCATAAAATAGGAGTACCTAAGCTGGAACAAGCAGTGGAATCACTCTGCAAAGAAGCAGAGATCAAAGATCAATAGCTGAAGAGAAATATCTGGATACTTTCCTCTCTCACCAACAAAAAAAACATACGCAAACAAACAAAACCAGCCCATCAAGCTACAGTGAGATTCAGGGTTAAAAGCTTTAAAGCTGTTCAAACATTTCCAAGTTTGGTCTGAAATGAATTCCATACTACATGCATTCATACAAATTCAGTTGATCTGAAGTTAAAAAAAGATGTGAGTTCAGGCTCCCTCTTTAACCTGGATTCAGATTTCACAGGCAAAATACAAATGGCCCTGCCTGTGGACTTAACAGATGGAGTTAATCTACTACTGTAAGCAATGACTTGTGAAACACTCATACAAGTCAGCATCCGTGCCCATTTTTGGATGAAACTACTGCATGCAGCAGCAAAGGGGAAACTTCTACCTTCAGAAATTAGCTGTCATATTCATGACACTAAAAGGTTTCTATCAACAGATAGAAATAAAGTCTTAATATTAATGTCATAAAAAGAAAGCCATGTCTGTTTTCATTTAGACAAATGTTTATGACAGTCAGCCAAAAGCGGTTTTGAAGGTATTCCAAAATGACAAAATAGTTACCTGCTTTAAAATATGGAAGCATATTTATTTAAAAAGAACTGGAACCAAGCTGTAGTATGCAGAATAAGGAAAAGAATACATGATCTATATGTTTGATCTGCAGTGTTCTTTGCTTTACACTTCCATGCATTGTAAGAAAAAAAAGAAAAAAAAGAAAAAAGCAACCCACAAAAAATTTAACTTGTTGATAAGGAATAACTGAAGTCAGATTTTCTTTGGGGAAAAAAACCCCCAAGATAACAAATAATATCCCTTAGGAGCATCTTGATTCCAAATTAATAAGCATTTTGAGAGATTACTTGTGCTTTGAATAACTTACTTTCATGCTTATGATATAATGTAGTGCAAAGAGGAGTACATGTCATGTACCAGACAATAACAGGGAGGATTCCAAATTTTTCTAACTGGGTGTTTGCAAAAGGTATGATTGCATAGATGACACAGATGCATCTAATGTTCAAATCATGTGGAAACAGAGGACTGCCTCTGTCAAACCCTTGCTAGCGCTGTTCCTGCTTCCTCCAACTTCACAGATCCACAGTTACATACTCTAATTTTCAGGCAGAGTGGAGCAGGTGGGAAAAACATCCCCTGTTTTTTCTTTCTGAATCTCACTTTGGGATTATATGTAAAGATGCACTGAGGCTTGGAGAATTAACTATGTGTTGTTTTCAGATGTATTTAATAGCTTATCTATATCTCATTTTCTTAGGATTACTATCTTATCTTACTATTCTTTCTATAGAAAAGATCAACAATGTGAAGAAGAAAAGAGATGAAAAGAAGTAACATACTGTTAAAAGCATTACAATAGATGAAAAAGCCACGTCAGGAACTGCTAAACTGGTGGTTGCTTACGCACTCTGAAATCTCTCACATGTGTATGTCCTGTGCACTGAATGAGGCAGGGATCCTGTGGGAAAACAAGATGAGAGTATGTAATTAAAGACTCTATCATAACGCATATGCATATAACACTACATTGCACACACAATTTTCTTTCTCATCCTGTCCCTGCAGAGAAGATGAGAGGGAAAATGAACTACACATGACAGATGTTAGTAACATCAGTTAATGCATTTTTGGAAGGCAGACAGATACTAGAGTCATTTAAAGGATGTTGTGTGAATAGAATAGAAAAGAACAGAATAGAATATCAAATGAGTTAAGAGGAAACAGGTCAGCTGACCAAAATCAGTTTCAAACTTTTTTTAACAAGTGTTCTAAAATAAAACAAAGAACAATAACTTTCTGATAAAAAGAAGGTGATAGATGGTGTTGATTTACTAGAGTGCTAAAGAACAAATATAACACATACAAAAAGCGAGATCCTATGGGTAATACCATCTAGTAATTTATAATAGTAATTTGTAATAGTCCTTTCTGTGCAGTCTGTCGGTTCCATTGTGAGTTACCATTGCAGTGAAATAGAGCAGTTTCTTCATGATCCTCAAGCAGAAGCTCTAGCATTAGATACTGTACTTCTTCGGGTGATGTACATATTCCTTACACTTGGATAAACTGGTCTTACATACAGAAATAGATACTCAAATGACTAATGGCTTCATTTGCTTCAGTTTTCTTCTGGAAGTCTAATATTCATAAATGTGGTCATCCTTTATTTTGGAATACAAAGTTAGTATAACTAAACATCAATCTTTTAAAAATAATCCATTTTGCTTGCAGTTTACATTTAGTTTATTTTTTCTAATTGTACAGAGAGTATCTAAAAGTTTCTACCTGCTTCTAGAGAAGAGACAAACTCCCACCTCATTAGAACCTCCTTTCAGGTAGTAGTAGAGAGTGAAAGGGTCTCCCGTGAGCCTCCTTTTCTCCAGGTTAAAGAACACCAGCTCCCTCAGCTGCTCCTCATAAGACACTTCACTAGCTTTTTTTGCCCTTCTCTAGACATGCTAATCATATCCCTTTGGATTATGGGGGTTTCATTCTGCTCCCCATCTCTGTCTTCCATCTCAGGGGTTGGATACCCCAAGAATGATTGGTCTTAACTTTGAAAAGACTGAGGTAAAAGAAGGCACTAACTACCTCAGCCTTTTGCTAATCCTCTACCACTATACAGGCAATTAGCAAAGGAACAAGGGCAAATGGCTTCAAGTTGCATCAAGAGAAGTTCAGATTGGATATTGGGGTAAAATTTATTCACTGAAACAGTACTTAACTATGGAACAGGCTCCCCAGAGAAGTGGTGGAGTCTTCATCCCTGGCAGCACTCAAAAAACCGGTAGATGTGGCACTTCGTGATATGATTTAGTGGTCAAGGTGGTATTCAGGTGAAGGTTGAACTTGATGATCTTGGAGTTCTTTTCCAACGTTAATGATTCTATGACTCTAAGAATGGAGACTCTCTTTAAACCTCCTTTTGATGCTAATGTATATATAGCTTCATATATGTATATATAAATATATATATATATATATAAAATAGATAGAAATCCAGAGAGAATGTTCTTGGGTTTTATTTCAAATAATTGCAATATTAGACAAGTCCAATTAAAAAATATGTAGCTGTCACTGTATATTTTACATTGATGAAGAAATATAGGCACCAACAGTCTGTGATTCATCAAGCATTTCAGAGTCTATGCTATTTTGAATGGCACTCATGGTTTAAATAGGATGAGAACAAAGGAACTGGAAGTTAGTCACACATTTCCAACTCATGATCTGTGTTCACTGAAATTTGTTGAAAAGACTCCAAGTGACTTTAATGGATTGTGGACCAAGCTTAGTCTGACTGAAGGACATCTTGCAACAGAAAGACCCCCTGAAGAAGTGAATTGCTGTCACTATGGAACAAGAAAACTTTTCAGGATTTTAAAGAACAAGTACTACAATAAATGATCAATAAGTGAAGGTGGGGGAGCTCAGATGCTAAAAAAATAATTCAGAGAAACTCATTAGTTTTGATATATTTTTTGTTTGACAGGACAGAGAATTAATTCAGCTTGTAATGTTAGACTATGATATAGACTTATAGAGTAATTATTTAAAGTCTAAAGTTGCATTAGATCTTAAAATATTTAATTCCTTTTCACAATTATGATTCTTCTCTAAATACAGACTTACTTGGCGTACTAGCTGTGCATTTTATAGTGTTCAAATGCATTTTAAAAGCTTGCCTTTTCAGAGCAAAGAATCCAACCACCACACCAGGGAATCCATGCCTGCCAGCCTCTCCATATGTTCCCTACACTCATAAGCCCTCCTGCAGTAATACTTGCAGAATAAATGTAAATACAGTTCTGGACCAAATTTTCTCTCAGATGAGCACACATCAAAGACTAGTGTCAGCTAAGAGACTTTTCCTTCATCTATTGCTATTCCAGCTTTGAACATTGTCTTCTATTTCTTAATTTAAATTTTGCAATGATGACTGCATAAGATTAAAAAGCAGATGATACCTAAGGGCAAAAATTTGCCCTGTATACATCTTGTCTGGTACCTTACTCGCTTAAGACAAGCACTAGTTTTTTTACTTCCTTTTGTCAAATAATACTTTGATACCAACAGATATGGTACAGAATGATAAGATGGTATGTAGAGCAAAACATTAAGTCAGTGTAGTTCAGTTATGGGAATATTCACATGGAGAAACTGTGAGGGTCTCAGCTATACTGAGCAGACATTCACATGAAATTTCCACTGCAATCAGAGGCTATTCATAAAAGCATCTCCTCCTTAGGTTTACTCAGTTAATTGTGAATTGATTCTGAGTGATAAATTAGCTCTTATAATGAAGGGTTAGAATGTAACATAAAGTATACCCATATGTTTTTTTAAATACTCTATGGGTGATCCAGGGAATTGCAGAGAAGTAAACCTTAACACTGTGTCTGGTAAAAATGTTGAAATGAAACTTCAAAGCATAATAGTAAAACACCTGGAAGACCATCTAATAAGAGTGGTTAAATCAGTATGATTTGTGACAATGGAGATTCAATGTGTTCAATTTCTTTGAATGTACTAATAAAAGAGAGGGAAAGAGAAAATCAGTACATATAATGTATTTAGTGTTTTAAGATGTATTTTGACAAAGTGTGTTACTATAAGCTACTAAAAAAACACAGCCATAGGAAGATATGCATATGTTATGTTAACAGGTCTGAGATCAGAGAAAATAGAGACAACTGAGAATTTTAGTCGAGAGAAGGGATTTGTTGAATATATATATAAAAATGAACAGACAACACAGAGATAGATGAAAATGAGCAGTGATACCATAAAGAAGAACAGCTAACACAGGAAGGGAGACACCATAAGTGCTCATACCACTCACACGCTTCTAAATTAATCATATCAGCTCAGGAAATGAACCTCAGCATCACTGAAAACAGCTTAATGAAGACTGAAGTTCAATGTGCATTTGCATTTGAAGAGCAAATGAAATATTGGATGCATGAAAGCAGTGGTAGAGAATAATGTGAAACTATGTAACACATTTATATGCATCACTTTTTTCTCATATTTAAAATATTGTCCTTACATAAGCCATATTATTTCTATAAAGTTAGAGAATTTAGAGATGATTTGGTCAAGAAACAGAATTTGGAAATTGCAAAGACTTTTATGAAATAGAATAGAAAGATATGGTTTTTTATTTTTGAAAGAAAAAACATTTCTGTAGTCAAGTTGCATATTTCATTGAAGAGAATGGGGGATGAAGACTGAGGATCTCTGCTTTGTGAAACAGGAAAGCAAGGTTCTTCAGAAGTGAGAAGAAGAAATTAAAACGCTGTTGCTCCAAAATACCTTTCTTCCTTAAACACAAAATTGAACTTCAGAACTCACTGCAAAAGACATCACGGAGGCCCAGAAACACTGAGACTGAAAATTTGGCTGAAATTAAAATATACAACAGGTATAAGAAACAATCAGATTGGTATGAGTTAAAACCTCTTCAGCATTTGATCTCAGTTCTACACACTAGCCAGTAGGATGCAGGAAATTTTTCTGATATCTGATCAGTGCAGAGTATTATACTTACCAGATGTCATGCAGACTGCTCATGCAGAAAGCTCAAAAAGCTCAGGAGATACAGTGGCTTGGAACCCAGTGGAGAGCTTCAAAGGGCCACTAATTAGGGTTGGTAGGAATTACCATTTCCTGCTGAAGATAGAAGAACTTTGTGGAAAATGAGGGGACACATCTTCAGGAGGAGGTCTGGGATGTATCAATTTCCCAAGAATCCCATTCCTAACCTCAGAGACACCCGCTGCATGGATCTCTGCCACTGAAGAAGAAAGAAAGAGTTCATCATCACATCTAACTCCCAGCTGACTGCATGATAAAGCGTTCATTGCAGTATAGAGGTGAATGGACAACTTTTGTCCTGTTTCCACTAGCAGAAAGCCTATGTCATTAAAGATTTTTGGCTTTCAAATTTTTCTTTGAAAGTATGTCAGTATCACAGAAAGGTATCCAGAGTTGAGGCAATGCCACCATTGTGGGTTGGTTGACCATCAGAAGGAACTTGCCATTGGATGGCACAGCAGTAAAAATAGTATAATTTGCATCACATAGGTGGTGGGAGCCATGCTGCCCAAGTCATAGGAACAGAACGAATGACTGGAGAGGCTTCACCATTAGAAACTGTCATTGTTCTCTCTTAGGAAGCAGTTCATACCAAGAGATACCTGTACAAAATACAAGAGTATCCCGAGCTGTGGATTGAAAACCATACAAAATGGAGATATTCAGACCTTTTCCTCTGACATCTCACACTGGCTGTTCTTAGACCTTGACACAGAGGAAGCAGAACTGTAAAGTAGCTGCTAGTCTGTCTGTATAACTCATATGAATGAATGACTGTACAAATTTCTTCTTTATAGTCTTTTTCTTCAACTACAAATAAAGTGAGAAAAATCTTTTCATGTGACCATTTAGAACAACAAATTAAGGTGTTGTCACAGCAGCAATCTGTGAATGCTATTAATGATAAAGGTTATAAAGCAGGCACTTGTAAACAACTACTTGTGCACATTTGGTATTGTAACTTTGCCTTTTTTTATGTCTGAGCTTTAAATTTGGAAATGTCAAATGAAGCAAACGAAAAAATTTAGTCCTACCATGACATCATTAAGTATTACATAATTGTATTTTAATCATCACAAATCATTATTGAGCATGGTAATATATAAGTATTAGATCTTATTACTTGCTCCACAGAGTAAACAGAAAACTATTTCTTGTAAACCACTGACAGGCAATATAAAAGCAATGAAATACCTTTAAGAAATACAGCATTTATTCCATGAAACATAAATATTATGAAATAAGTTGGCTTTTTTTCCCTGAGAGTCATTGAAGTGGCATATACTTAAACTACAGCCAGAGCTCACTAAACTATGTCTGGATGGTCCTCAGAGGGATTTTCATTCATTGTAGAAGGCAATCTGTTTTGATATTATGTTCCTCTAACTTCTGAAAATCTTTGGAATTAGCAAAAGAATCACTACAGGATGAAGAAACACAACGGACCTTTTAAAAAGCACCATCAAACAACATACCAAGAAAGGAGTTTGCAAGCATTGTGAACTGGGTGGCACTTCAGGCATCATGAGTAAGAGCACTGGAATGCTTGATCCTCTGGTGGGGAATTGCCTTTGGTTCCCTGTATTGGCAGACATAGGCTGGCTTTCACCACTTGATTTTATTTATGGAAGATTATATATTGAATTGATTCTACAGAGCTGCCATTGTCAGAGAACTGTATTGTCTGGTCTGTCAGTGGTGTATATTGAAAAAAAAAAAAGAGAAAAGGTATTTTGGTTTTGCATGAGATATATGAGTGATTTTAAATCCAACTTACTCATTTCATAGGGAATCTGAATGTTTTCTTGTTGTTTTATTTGTTCTCCTTCTATTTTGAAGAACTATTTTCCCATGTAGGACTGCTGAAAAAAAAAAAGAGGACTTGAATCAATTGTCATTTTCATTAATGTGGGCTACGAAGTAGATGACAGAGGTGAAAGAGAGTATAATAACATATGACAGTCATGTATTGTTAGTATGAGGCAATAAGAAAAAGTAACTAGTAATTCTACTGTTTTACTAGATACAGATATTTTTAAAAATGGAGGAACTGATAACATCTATAGTTTAAATCAACTGAGCACTAAAGGAGAAAGGTGATAGAAATAGCATATTAAAAGCTACTTGCAGTCTAATAGAGTCACAATTTCATAGACATCTTAAACACCGTAGCTGCTAGGTTTACAGATTCAAAATCTTTAATTGGATATATGAAATGCTAAGACAGTTGTTTTTCTATGCAACTGTAGCTGTTATTGTGAACATTGAGATTGAAATTTTAGAAGATGGTTCAAATCATGAAAGTTCTTTACATTCTTCAGAAGCAATTTGCATTCTCACTTTTATTTATTTAAGAAAAATAAAAAATAAATCCTTAAGTAGTAAATTATCAGTAGATGTGAGTGGTTTATTTCCCTTTCGTAGCTTCTTGAGAGCATTCTAGAAAAAAACTAAAGTTATAGAAGTCTAGAATTTTTTTTTATTTTTATGGTCTGCTATCAGATGTGGAAAGAATTCTCTATGACAAGAAAAGATTCCTATCATTATGTAGGAATATATCATTTTATATGACAGAAAACAGTGCCTGATTTTCAGCATTCATCCTAAAATCTCAGGGTTCATTTACAAAGATAAATACTTACACATTAAGAATGGTGTACATACATGCAACTAGGTGTTTTAGCTGTGTTATTGTACCACCAACCAATCTGCAACAACAAACAAACACCCACCACCCCCAAATGAACAAACGAAAGAATAAACGTTGCTGAAAGTCATGAAGTATTTCTGTTGATGCAATAGAAATCCACCACTGTAAAACTTATCTACAAGGAATCACAGCCAGAGTTTACCTTCCATATTTTGTGATCGTTTACTTCCTGAAAGGTGAATGTAGAAATGTCATTAAAATATAGAGAGGCACTTTATTCAGCCAAGAAAAACAAGAGTGTGCACATCAGTCTTTCAGTGTTTACAGCTGGAGAAAATCATTTGAGTAGTTCAGAGGTTCCTCAGCAAGTGGATGACTTGTGACCAGTAAGTCTGACCTTTGGAAAAAAAAATTCAAAGCAGACGGCATAATTCAGAATTGTACATGTCAAGCAATCTTTTCTGTATGGAGCTGATCAGCCTTTCTTGGAGTTCAAATAACTTGAAATTATCAAAAAATTAAGTTTCCTCATAAAGTTTCACTTATATCTTCAGATGTTAATTCTTGCATGTGCCGATTTAAATGCTAGATATTTTTTTCAACACATCTGCTTTCTCCAAAACTGAAGATGGATTTTTCAATCCATGTACGATTTAGAAGTCTTTTTTTTTTGAAACTGAACAGACCTGCTTGATGGCTTTATCTGCAAAAGCAGACAGTATGTCAGAATTTGTTAACAATCAATATCTTTATGAGAAGATTAGGGAAATCAATTGTTTCTTTTTGAAAAATGTAAACCTTTGCACAAGTAGTTATCCTAATTTGCATTAATGCATTTATTGCCAAAGTAGGTGGAAATCTTGTGAAATATGTTTAGTATTGAAATATGTCTAGTATTGAAATATGAAATATGTTTAGTATTTTTTAGTGTCTTTGAAAATAACCAAACCTTTTGTAGATAGATGACCTTAGTGGGACCATAGTAATAGTGACATGAAACATTTCAAAATACATACGCTTTCATTTATTATCTGAAGAATGATGTATACAAGGAGAAAAAAATCACTCCTTCTCACTGAGAAGGAATCTGTACTTACATTTTTGTAGTATTGTTTTATTAGATGGTAAGGCAAGCATTTTCAAAGTACAAGTCAAAGTTAGATGCCTAACTCCCTTTATACCTTAAAAATATCCCCATAGTCCTTTCCTGAAGCAGCAGTTCTTCCCCTCTCACATGTTCAAAGCCATATGACCATTCTTTTTGCATCAAGATGAAAAAAACCTTGAGGTACGAGGCTTATGCTGTGATGGCCCTTTCCAGCTCTCACAGATTTCAATAGAAGTTGGATGAGGACCCCTGAGCACAACTAAGGCATAAACGTAACGACAAATAACCAAGATTTTGTCCTAAGCATGATCTTTTCTCTTGCATTGGCCAGTCATATAGTTATTTCTAGAACTTCAAGTTCCTTAGTTATATAAAACTGCCTGAGAGTATCACTTAGAAAAAATTAACAGTGTTTTGTTACAAAGCCAAATGGTTTCATTTGATGTTTTAAATCAATCGTTTCTCAAAGATATATATTTTATAGATTACAGTTTTACTTGAAAGGATTCTGTCTTGCTTTGACTGACATTTGTCTTGTAGATACAGTAGAGAAATGTTATTTATCTTGACAGCAGGCTGATGACAAAACATCTATACTATGATTAAGCTCCTTTCTAGATTAAAAGGATCACACTAATACTTTTTACAGCTGGCATCACTGTGACAAATGCAGTTAATAATCTGCATTTCAGCATTTTGCATTTTTTCTCAAAGAATGCCTGAAGTTTTCCACCAGGACTACATAGAACAAAAAAAATCAGCAACATAACCTGCAGGATTTTTTTTTTATTAGAATTTCCTGCCATTAATATATATTTGATTTTGAGGAAAATTTCATGTTGATCACACTCTTGAAATTGACATTATGTTTTTAGAGGCAGATTTAAGTTTGTTCTTTTATTTCCTAATTCTATAAACTTTGGATGTCTAAGACTTGACTTTCTTTTAGAACTCAAGCTTTAATTTTTTGTAGTTTTCACTGTGCCTGTGTTTCAGCATATGAAAGAGATTTCTTGAGAAAAAAATAGATGACAGTTTGGGTTGGCTGAATAGGGCTGCAAAAGAATTTTTAGGAAGGCATATTTAACATGAGAAAGCTTAGGGAAAAATAAAATTTAAAGAGTTTGGTTATACTCTGAAGAAGGGAAAGCTACAATTAAGGCATAATGCATGAGCTCTATTTTTTAAAGAAGTTAAGGTCAAAGAGGAATTATTAGGATAATTGAACAGGACCATTCTTCAACAGAAACAACTAACCTTGTTAGTGCTTTATAGCCCTTACTAAACAGATCATATACCAGTACAGATTGAACTTAAGTATCATTCAGAGCCAGCACAGTGGTCAGGTAGAACTCAAGTGGGATGGAGTATAGAAATGTAATTTGTGGTGAGAGGCAGGGTGTCAATTTAGCAGCCTGGATCTAATTCATAAGACTGGGGTATATTTGTTTCTACAGGCAGAGTTTGCAAAGAAACACAGAAGCGTTCTGTGACCCTGTGTTACTGCTATGCCTGCTGATGCTCAAGCAAGCCTAGCTCACAGAAGAGTTATGTGAATATGGGCTTTGCACCAAATAGCTCAAATGAACAGCAGTTCATGAACCCAGAAGAGTTGGAGTAGGAAGAAAAGTTGTTTCTATTCTTGTACCTCTGTTAGGATTAGCATCTTCTCATTGTCTTCTGTTCTACATGGATAGATACATCAAACCATCCACTTTTTTTAAAAAACATGTTTTGTGGTAATAGTAACTTCAGGCATTCTAATGTAAGATACTTGAGGCAGTGCTTTTTTTTAATTAGGGAGTAGTGTGCCCCATATCTTGATAGACAATCTTTTGCTCTTAACGCCCCCAAAAATTTAATGAATCAGTCCAAAACTGCAGGGTGAAATATCCAGAAAGGATTATACATGCAAAGACAATTGCTTTTAAAGGGAGAAATTTTAATCATTTCACCTGCACAATAAATCCTATAGTACCTTAGGTTTCTAGGGATTGATGCCTTATATACCCATTTTGTGGCCCAGAAATAAAAAGGAAAAGAAACTTTAGACTACTACTGTTTCCATACTTTCCTTTTGAAAAATGAGTTTGAGTGAAACAAGGTTTTTAAAGGCCTCTGATGAGACTTAAAGTGGAAGTATAAAATATGAATAGGTGAGCAATCCAACAAGCAATTCCTCAGAGCATCAGAGCCCTCACAAATCACAGTTTCAAAACTATGTTGAAGTATCCATTTAGCAATCAGAGGCTTGTTCAACAACTTTTCGTTAGTAACCAGAGAAAATAGAAGTTATTTAATTTTATATCTTCAATATGACAAATAAATAACACTGCTGTCTTATGTTGCAACAGGTTCAAAAGTTCAGCTTCAGTCAATACAGGCACTCATCATAGTGTACAGATTATGATACTATCAACAGATGCTGCTAAATATGAAATACTTTTAATGTACTTATAAGTACTATATAAAGAATTGTGAAATGGAGAATCAAAGTGAACCCATACCGTATTGTTTCTTTTATATATACTTTATATATATATTTGTATATGTACTTATGAATACAGGTTTTGAAGTCCCCCAATGTTACACTAAAAAATTAATATGCAGAGACAGATTGAACATTGGCTACTTGCAATTGAAATTACAAAAAGTTGTACTTCTTTAGTTTAGTAACATAGAGTGGACTGTAATGCTGAAAACAATGGCTAGATTAGTTTGGACTTGTTTACATACTTCAGATAATCCTTAAACATGTGGTTTGTTAACAGCTATTGTTGTCTAAAAGAGAAAGACCTTCGGATTGAAAACCTATCCTGTGTTTCATTCTGTGTTATTCTACCCCTCTGGGAAGCAGCTATAAAAGTGTTAAAATAAGTAGGTATAAAACTTTAATTTGGTAGTATATTACACTTGCACAGGTGTTAATGAATACAAAAGACACAAGCAATGAAGAGCCAGGCCCAGATATAACATACCCAAAAGATTATCCAAGATATCCATCTCTATCACTCTTCATGTCTTCTCTTTTTCTCAGTGGCTCACCAGGTGGTAACATTCTCAGATCAAATATTCTCTATAAATTAGGAGAACATTTAACTGATTTATGAGGCTTTTAGCTATTACATACTTACCTACTCAATGAAAGTACTTACATCATACGACAGACAAGCTCCCTCCACAATCCAAAAATCACTCTTAAAGTGACACATACATCAAATTGTAATATGATTTCCTGTACCTAATGTATCACTTAAGGGCAAATAACAGGCGTTCCATTGCAGATATTTTTTTCTTCATTAATTGTTCTTTGTTTTCTCAGACAGCACTTTCTTATTCTTGTGGTGTTCTCTTACACATAAATATATTCTATAGCATTAAAAAAAAGAGCTAGAAGGTAGAGATGTGTTCCGGGAGTGAGAGAAATACAGAGACTGTGATTTTCTTAACATTGTTTTTTGTTTTCAGGCTTGGAATTAAGTAGTGTTTAATACTTATGTATAATAATTTTTAAAAAGGGAGAATTTAGATGAATTTTGATGAAAATATATGTCTTGCTTGCAAAATAGACCAACTAGTTTATGTCAGAACTATTAACCTTATACTAATTTAGCATCAGAATACAATCATGTATAATTGATATATAATAACAATGTGGTTTTCAGGTAACATCATCTATTAAGTGCACATTTCATTGCATTAGAGGAATATGTACTATTTAGGCTATTGTTTTAGAACCCAAGCCCCAGTATTACTATAAGAACAAATAGAAAATAGAGGGAGAGAAAGTCACAAAGAGGGAGGTAAATAAGGTTCTTCTGCATGGAAGCCTCAACCAGAGCCTGAGCTTGCAAGTCCCGACCAACTTTTGAAAATGTTGAGAATCTAAATAGAAATTTTGACCATCCACTTCCTCAAAAACCATATTGCAGTTTGTGGTCAATACTCCAAAAGATGTACTTTATATCTCAATTCCACCTGTAGCAAAAATATTTGAATGAGCTATCATCCAACAGATAGAGTTTTAAATATCTTTTGTCAAGTCCCTTTGTCCTTTACAACACAGGACTGTCTTGTTCCAGGAACTCTTAGCCTTGCTAATGCTCAGTTTGTACGTCACAAGGTCTCAAACAATTTCTCAAGTAGCAAAAATTACATTCTTTGCAGAAATTTGTGTGATTTATCTTTACCAGATAGCTGAAAACCGTCCTCTCTGTACAGAAACAATGAAACTCGACATCTAACTCTTGTCAGTAAAAGAGAGAGAACATACTGCACTACAAATAGCTTTCAGACTCTCACACTCCGTAGTTTCCATAAAGTTTCTTAGCTGCTCCTCTCTTGCTGGTTGCCTGCTTGTTCACACCTGAAAGCAGCAGTAAGTTAGCCAATAGAAGCAATAGGTGCAGCAAACCCATGGTGGCTTCGCAGTACTACAAATATTTGCAATAGATAAATGGTAGTGAATCTATGATACTGTCTTTGGACAAAGAATGGCTGAGCAGCAGATTTGACAGGTCAGAATTTCAAGGCCTTCATTCAATCAGATCACATAGGCATTGTAAGCATGCTGTAGAAAATCTAAGGGTATTTTGCAAATAAATTATGTCCAAAAGGGAATAGTTTCTAATATTAAAGCATACAATTTAATGATATTATCTAATCAGTCTCCTAACCAAATTCAGGTAGAATGATTACTGTCAATATATTAATAACTGTATCTAGCTAAGCTCCTCTTCAGACCTTCATTTCTTATTTAGTTAAATCTGGAATCAGCACCTCATTTCTTTCCTTTTGGCTAATCTCCATGCTTGAAAACAATATCTGTGAAACTGTTCTATCTACAATCAACCTGTCCTTTCAACTCTATTTTACTATGGTGTCTAAAAAATTTAGTAAAATTTTTTCTTGAGATGATTAACTGTTAAGCAATCAGTATTACTACTTGTGCTCTATTTTCTGTCTCTTGTTCATACATGGAGCATAAACCTCATGGGGCAGGAATTTTTTTGTTTGCTATGCTCCCTTAACTCAGCCAGCGTAGTGAGATACTGCATTTTGACTACAGTTCCCTTATCATGGAGACAATAGTAATATCAACAAGAACTGACAATCAGCCTGAGTTCGTTAGATAAAGTCTGGTCCGTAAGCAAGAATAGCTGATGGTCATATATACCATGGATGCAAAAGATCTAAGTAGTTGCACTGAGACATAAGAAGGAAAGACTATCTTATGTCATGACAAATCTCTGCACTGAGGGCATGTGTGTCCTTCTTGAAATAGTGCAGCAAGACAAGCAACTAATAATTTTGAAGTAGGCAGTTGATGATCTTGAAATTTATCAAGACTACTTATCTGTAGTCTGCCAAACAGATTTCACAAACTGTAATGGAAATGCAATGCATCAATTATTCCATTTTCTACTTAAGGAAAAACATTCTAGCATAATTAATGAATAGCATTCATTAAGTTTAGTTAAATTGAAAGAAATGCAATGCATTCTCTTGCAATGTGCTTCACTGCATATGATCTATGTTTAGGAATTCCAATCTCTGTTAGGGATTATTTTACACATCAGGTGTGTTCTCACTGAAGTTCATAAAAGCTGCATTAGTCGCAGTTGCATGAAATATTAAGATAACTTCAAAGGTGATTTTCAAGGTCATATATTTTGACAAAATATTGTAGAAGTGACAAAAATATTTGGCAGTCTGTTCTGTAAAGTAAAGCTTTATTAAAAATCCAATGATTAATCATGAAGTTAACACATACAATGATTGCCTGCTCTGCCCTCACCTTGTTTCCTATTAATTCAACATCACACCATGACAGTAGAGCAGATTGTCATCACTTTATGGCATTATAAAAAAATGCGTTTTTATAAACATTGCATCAAATCAAGATGTAGGATATACAGCTTGAGTAACATGTTTGGTGAAAAGTGATACCTTATCTCTCTCTGAATTTTGTTCCTCAATTTAAACATCAGTGAAAAGATTTTTGCAAGATCTGTTTATCATTATTCAGTGCTGGAAAGCAGGCAGATCAGAGAAACAGAATGTTCTTTCAAAATCAGGAACATATAATGAGTCTTGAAAATCTCTGAATACAATGAAGCAGAATAGGAATAGGAATAGGAATAGGAATAGGATAGAATAGAATAGAATAGAATAGAATAGAATAGAATAGAATAGAATAGAATAGAATAGAATAACTGGCACCTTGTGAAGCAGAAGAATTAAGTATGCTTCCAGTAATTTGAGCATTGGAAATGTTTATTTTTTTTTTCCAGGAAGTGTAACAAGTTCAGGAGTAGGGCCTAAATTAGACAAAATGTAAAGAAAAGAACTTAAAAGTATCTTTAAATTTAAACTCTGAGAAAAAAAATTGGGGTTGAATTTTCAAAACGAAATGTTTTGTTGAGATCTGTCTTCTCTACTGAGATTTATTCAAGTTTAAACTAGCCAACATAAAGGGAAAATAATTTTAAAAATGACATACAAATAGTCCATTCCAATGAATGATCATCCTTTTAAAAACACCTATGAACTTTTTTAAATGAATAATAAATACTTTTTATGTCCTTTCATTATTCCAGATTTCCACATTCCAATAGAAAACTTGTAGTAAAAAATTATTATCTCCCAGGAAAAGTTTTTTTCTTTGTTTTTTAAAAGGGAAATAAGGATAAGAAACCTACATAAAAAGCTACCATAAAATAGCTAAAGTAAAACTTGGATGCCCAAAAGGATGTTTTGTAACACACACACACATGCACACAAAATGAGAACTAAAAGATGGTCACATCTGCAGCACTGCAGTAAATATTTGTATGCTTTATTCAGGTTTATTCTGAAAATTCCCAGACTTTCTTAATTTCCCATGAGAAACTTTATTTCATAGCCTATGGAAAGCTAAACAAGTCTTTCCTGATATTCAGCAAAAATTTACGCTTACTAAATTTTGTCATCTTTATCTGTTATAGCCTTTTAACCCCACAAATTTTTTTTTCAGCTCAAACAGTCTTTAGAAATGGAAAGATAATTATCATGTTATCACTTCATCCTCACTCTAGGTAATATATTTTTTCATTCAGCTTTTCTTAAATTGAGGTCACAGCTCTCAATATTACTTTCATTTCTTCAGCTTGCACTGTACTCACTTTTATTTGTCTATATTTTGGAGCACTGAAGGGATTATAACAGTATCTAATGCACAAGGGACTGCCTTATCAAAGTTGTATAGAGATATACACTCACCTCTTTTCCTGATGATCTGATGCCTCTGCAAAATCATTTTCACTTGATCAAAAAAGGATCAATGTACGGTGTTATGTTACATGAGCTATTTTTCCTGTTATCATAAAGAGAAAGGGCTGACTCATCCTTCCCCCTAATTACCAAATGTACATTGACTTTGGTGACTGTACTTGGGTGGTAGATGGGTTGGAAAGTGACATTGCTGTGGGTTAAAGGGAGCTACACCTACAATGGCTACAGGGTAGACTCCAGAAGTCACATCCTTTGCAGAAGACAGACTGACAGTACCATGGGCTCAGTTTAATACCTGAAATGTAGCAGTGCAAATACAAATTCCTACAACCTTAACTCATGAAAAGCAGTGAGTTAAATTGAAACTCTTCTGGAAAGATCTTAAAAGTGAGGGTGGATCTCATTGTACTCTCTGCAGTGTGCGTAGGGGAAACGTTGTGGTATCTGATTCCCCTGCAGAACTGACTGAAAATGTGGTGGCTAACCTGATCAACCAAAAAATTGCACTGCTGGATATTTTGTCTGATTTTCCCCATAACATCTATCCTAAACCAAAAGGTGCTTCTTAGATGGGGATAGCTGAGCACTGTCCTAATTAGTGAGTGCTGATATTTTCTCAGCACTCCCACTGCTCTGTCATATTGACCCAGATTCGAGTGTTTGCAGTCTTAACAAACCTTACTTCTGTTCTGACCACCAGCTAGTGTGATGATCTGGAGTTTTACATGGATGTTGACTCTGGAGTCTGAGACAGCAACAACAGCTGGGTCAGAAACCCTGCCACAGCTGTTGACTTGCTCCTGGAAATTAGGTAGATGCTCTGAGATATAGACTGGCATCTCTCTCTCACAGGTTCTCATCTTTTATTAGGGCTACGTCAGAGATGCAGTGACAGTTATTTTTCCTGCCTGATAGATTTCTTTCCACTCTAATGTGGTAAGTTAACATTTCTGCTCAAGTTTTTTGTACAGATTTTACTGGCTGCAGCAGTTTTGCTAGGGAACTGGAATGCACAGCTGTTCTAGATCTTTGTCATAGCATGGGCCTAAATGCTTCCTCAGTACTCCTAGGATACTTAAGAAGAAATCCTCTGCAGAGAGTTAATATGGGTACAACAGATAAATCAGAGAATTAATCTTGATGAAAAATTCTATACTTTTTTTTTTTTTTTAATTCCTATATTGTTTTTGTTGTTCAAAATTCTGTATTAGAGGAACTGAAATGTGAGAAATCAGGTGCAACAAAGACAGGAGGAGTTCGTTTAGCCAACTGTGCTGACCAAATAGCAGCTGGGTCTTGCTAACAAACACTGTAACCCTTATCTGGGATTAAAAAATCTTGCAATATGTTGTTGACCACATTATAAATAGTATTGACAAGGCCAGAGCTGAAATGCGTTGGAAACAAAGCAAGTAACAGTAACTTCTCTTTGTGACATAGTTTAAATAACAATTAAAAACCTTAAACAGGGCAGTTGGAAAAGTGATGCCTTCTATTCTAAGCACAGGCATATTTCATAATCCCAAACAATACATATATAAGTGTAGGCTACTGTTTGTAAGGGTTTCTGCCTTTGTGGACAAGTGAGACTGAGAACTAGACAGAAAGAGAGGAAATGCTGAGAAAATATCATCCATGAATGGGGCTGCAGAGTACATCTGCAAAAAGATCTGAAATAGTAAAAAAAAAAAAAGGAAAGAGCAGTGCTGTAAGGGAAAACAAGCTTCCTTCCTGTTATTTTCCTCAGGCACTCAGGGAGCCAGAGATATATATGTTCATTACAGTAAACAGAATTAGATCAAGGACCTGATTTTTTTTCTGTCGATGAAAAAACCCACACAAGTATGAATTTTTGTTGGCTATTCAAGTATAAAAACAGCAGTGTTGCCTAAAACAGCAGCTTGTCTGGAGCCCACACTTTCCCTACAGAGTCTATAAATTCTTATGCTGGGAAATTAAACATTTCCAAGCTTATAAAATTTTTCCTAAATCTTGCCATTTTCTGGGTGATGTCCAGAAAGATTATCAGTCTTGGGTTATGTTAACATTCCCCTATGCATTCCTATGAGAAGTGGCTCTTCCAAGGCAGTTCAATAAACAGATAAATCAAGGGAAGACATTCATAGGCATATCAACAGTGGGATATTTAATATAAGTTACAACTTCCTCTCTTCACACTAGCAAGCTGTTAATAGCATTCGATTCTTCTGCTGCAAAATTATACATTAATTTTTAAAGGATAGCTCCAGACAAGTGAAAAATTGGCAACATACCATTCCACAAATTTATTTTTAAATTGTTTTCCCAGTTGCAGGGCTGGCTGTATCATATTTTAATAAATTTATCTTTCAAATTAGCAAGAGTCACATGAAACTAAATTGGGTTTTGAACAGGAGAATTCAAATGACAAAAATTGGCTAGGTTGCTGCTTGTTTTTTGTTCAGCTCACCTTTACAAAATGACCATATGTTATATCTTCATTTCTTGGCAACTGCAGAGTTGCATGCAGATACAGTCCTTCTGTTGATACTCTCTTTTCATTGTAGTGCTTCTGTCTAGAGGCGTCATTTTGTGAACAGCTGTAATGTTGTTATTAAAAGCAATACTTATATTTTAAAACAAAATAGTAGACATATGTGCCTACTGTCAATGCAAGCAAGTCTATCTAAATGTCATGTCGAGTGTTGCAATGGCTGGAAAACAAAGCTGCTTTCTCCCATTTGCATTTCTGAAACCAATTTTGTGCAGGCTTACAATCTGTCTGCTTAAGAAAACCCATTCTGGGAGATGCTCAGGTATGAACTTGGCACACACAACTAGAGATACAGAACTTGATTCTTCACTGCCTTGATCCCTTTATAACCATTTACCCCCGAGGAAAATAGGTAGAAAACACAACTGTTCATTTTCAGTAATATGGCACACTCATCTTTCAAAAGTGATGACACAAGATACAACGGTTTAAGTAATGAAGAATGTTCTATTTGATATTTTTATTAGAAGTGCTTTGCTGTTCTAGCACTACCTTCAAGTAAAACCCCCTAATATCATAATAGCATTGGTTTTAGTAGTCAGGGTCAAGTACTATAAAGCTGCAAACTTTTGAACTTACTTTTAAAACCTGGAAAATGTTATTGGTTTTCAGATCAGATTACAGTTTTTATATTCTTATTTATGACTGTCTAAAAGCTTTTGATTAGAAGAACATTAATTTTCTAATTGTGTAGTAAAATACCTTAACAGTCTATTGTTGTTGGACCAGTAACATCTATGAAATTATTATAGAGTTGTGCTAAAATATTTTTATTTTATTTATTTAAAATTTTGTCCTGCATATCAGACTAACGAAGTCAAATGTTTGTTACATGTGCAAAAGCAAATTCTGGCTGCTAGAATGTAGTATGAACATCTGGATTATAGATTTAAAAATGCCATATAGAAATGAAAATATCATTTGGTAGACTTTCAGATCACCATAAATCTCATATCTCCAAAAACAAATGGAAATGGGAGTTGCACAACTGATCTGGGAGTAATTCGGTGCGTTTTGCTATCACTGGGCACACCCTGAGGATCACCAATAGAAAATTCCCTCCTAAGAGAGGACCTGACAAAGCTTTTTTTTCTACAGCTCCATGTTCAAATGTGCAGATGGAAGAGTTTGGCATCTTTACAGGCAAATGTAAATAAAACCTTATGATGAGTGTTTCTAGACTAAATAGTCTTCCTCTGAGAATCCTCCAGAATGCATTGGCTTGCTTGTTACAGTATCCTTAGTAGTGGATCCCAGACTTGGAGAAAACTCTGGATGAAGATATTCATAAAAGAGGAGATTGAAGGAAAAAAATCCAAACTTTTTTAGACAGCAAAACCATTGTGGTTTTGTTCTTTGAAAATTCTCAGACTTAAGTTTAATGGAATGTATTTTTTCCCTTTAATGCATGTTAAGTTTATTAGACTTCCTCCTCTGTATAAATCTGACATATCAAACCACAATTTGCATTGTCAGCTCCTATGAGTGAAATCTATTGCAGTTACAGAGCTGTCCTGCTTTTGCCTTTGTAGCAACTTTCTGACCACAATAACAATCATCAATTTAAAGCAGGCAGATCCATTACATTTCCTCTGTTCCTACAGCCCCACATTAAGCTAATATTATCTATTTCCCAAGTGAAAAAAACCCCTTCCAGTCGTATCAATTATTAATTCCTTGCTTGCAGCTAATGTTTTGTTTGAATTATTTAAATGCATCTTCATTTATCAATAAACATAAAATGTTAAACAAAGAATACTGATGAAGGGCATTATTTGGGCCATAACATTTTATGAGATTATTTCAAGTGCTTTTTTTTGATTTATTAGTACAATATGCTTTATAATTATTTTTCCATTTCTAAAAAGAAAATAAACCAGGAAACACCATGTTTCTGGGTATCATCAAGAGACTTGGAGGCTTACTGAGTGCTTTCAGGAATGTTACATTTTGGAGTTGTTTCTCAAAAAAAAAAAGTAAATTCCCAATCCATTTGCTAAGAAAATGCAAGATGTGGTTAAGATATAAGAGGCCTGTGATTTACTATGAAAATAACAGTTACTGAAGTTCACTTTATACTGTTTCTTTTTTTTGCAATTGCAGCACTGTGTCAGAAACATACTGAAAACCATGTCTATTGTTAAAATATTTGAAACTAAACAATCGAGGTGAGAGAACAATAAGGGTCCATTGTTATTATTTTCTTGATATGCCTGTCATGGTTTTAAAAGAACAAGGGAAATAGTCAGGTAACAGAAATAAAATCAACATTATAATACTGATTAATTATACTCTGTCAATTTAAATAACCACTGCGTAATATGAAACATTTCTAAAAATACTGGGGCTTCTTTCTCCTGATTTGTAATAGAATAAATTGAAATATTTTTTAATGAATGTTACAGGGACATGGAAGGGATATTTTTTGAAGTTAAAACAATACTTAAGGCTAGCCAAATTCTACCCCATGTCCACTGTGCCCCTTTACCTTCAGCTGTATAATTTTCTCTCTTGATACAAAACCATGCAGAAACTTGAAGAAAATACCCATTTGTTGTGTTCTTCAAGAAAAATCTTTTGTGATCATCTATGAGAGATTTTTAATAAAAATACATTCAAAATTTTTTCTGTAATTGAGAATATTGTGGTATTTCTGTGGTGATTCAGCTTATACAATGACTAGATATCTATGCTCTTAACAGAAATATTAACCTTCCCAGTTTATCACAACTCTCACTCATTGAAAAAACTCCTTTCGAATAATTGCTTATGACCATTTGATAGGATCTCAGTAAAAATATCAACCATGATCTAGGTCCTATTGTATAATGGACTTATAAAAAGTGTGCTTTCCTTGAAGGTTATCAGTCACCTGGCAAGACAAGACAAAAGATGGAAGTCAGGAAGTTTTAACTGCCCAGTTTTGTGATAAGCAGCTAAGGTACTGAAGTCATTAATAGTTCTGTTGATTAGAAGCATAGTAGGAAGAATTTCTTATGGTAATAGGCTATAGTATTGGGCACAAATATTGTCGATGGCTACAAACTATATTCATGACTTTTTACCTTATGGAATTGTTGTTTTCCCCCTTGCCTTCCCATATGAGAAAAAACCAATCTGGATATTTGTGTATATAATACACATATTAATATATAGAACACATATATAAATATTTCAGATTAAAGTCTACAACTGACTTTGCTGTAGACAACAAATATAAAGACTAATATCCTATAGAAAAACTGGTTCAGCCTTGGTGCTCTGTATATGTAAGGCATCTACAAATATGAACCAAGAATCCAGAACTGTAGAACCAGAGATACAGTATATGCCACTACAGGCTCCTTTCTACACTGAAACTTGTTCATTCAAAGAAATCATAAATATGGGAACTTTAGAAGCACAGTAACTTACATATTTTGAACTTCCAAGTATAGTTACAGAACTAGATTTCTAACACTGAAATGTTTGATAATGGATCTCTCTGGAAGATTGCATTTATTAAACCTTCAGATTAAAATGAAGACATTTTCTAAGGGAACATAGGGCATTTTTAGTATAGTAGCAGTATTTATTGCATGGGGAAAATACTAATAATAGCCCAAATACATTTAGTATATCTGGTAATGTGCAGGTAATATTTCAGGGAAAAAATTAGGTAGATTATACTAGAAAATTGTATCTCTTTTACAGGTAATTTGAATCATATATATTGAATCATGGAAATATTGACTGAACAGACCAAAAGACAGAAAGTTTAGTCCAATTTACTGTTCCAAGTGGGATTTTCATCATCATCTTAGAGTTTTACAACTTTCCACGGAATATAAATATTAGGTGAGATTAGGGATGCAGTGGAACTACACATTGTTTTAAGTAGAAGGGTGATTTACTATTTTTGTTTTGTTGTTTTTCTTATGCATTTTGATATTTTAGTTTTCCATGCCCTCCACTGGATGCTCTCCAATAACAACTTGTTCTCAGCACTGATGACAATCTCAGCAGAGGGCTGCAATACCTTTTCAACTCAATGCTTTGTTGAGTGAGAAGGACTCTGTAAGGAGAAGATCCTTTGCTATTTGCTAAAGAAGTTCCTCATACCATATCATGTCATACCATACTGCATTCAAGAACTGGTCATATAGGAGGCACCTACTTTGAATTATTACCCATAAGATAGGAATACGGCAGAAGTCAGTTTTGAAGATTCTCATGGGAGGCATATCTGTGAAGTGGCCCTCTCCCTCCTAGGCATCAGCAAGCACCATCACAGCTTTGATTCCATTCCCAGAACTACTAATCTCCCACATCAATATTTCCTGGAACAGGACCACAATGTTGAAAAGCTGACTGGCTTTTGCTCTAGGCGATAACTCACCGAAAATGAAAAGCAGAGCATTAGTCTACTTCCAATTGTGGGCATGGGAGCAGGATGTGGGCACCCTCCCGTCTCCACTAGAAGGTAGCATGTTGATAGATTCATGCCTACCTCTATTTGAAAAGATTTTCAGTGTTATTTATCAATTTACATAACTCTTTAAAACCATGATACATTAGTTAATTCCTATGTTACAGTGAAATTCCTATGGAAGTACATATTACAGCCACATTAATATCACATTAGCTCATCATGGTTAATGTTATTGCAATGAATGAATTAATAATGATTTGTCTCTTTATCAAGTTTTTTTGGTTTTTGGGTTTTTTTTAACTTGACATAAAGAGAATCCATGGCATTGATTATTACAAATATAATGGATTGATTCATCATTTATGGGAAAAGAGGCTGCTCTTCCCATAAAGCTTGTTCTTTTATTGCTTTTCTGAGATTTTTTTTTCTTTTTTTTTCCCTATCCCTCCTTTCCTCGGTAGATATATTATCTTTGGCAGGAATTCAAACCATCTATGGATCATTCATAGGAGTCAACTTAGTTTCAAATAATGTAACTTGAGTGCCTACTGTGAGAATGAATGGAACTCAGATGACTGAGTTGTCACATATAAACTGTCAGGAAAGGTGATAGTTATCCTGGGTAATGAAGGTTAGGCATTAATGGCTGCTCCCTGTAGAGTGAGATTAGGTGCTTTGCAGCTATTTAATTGTGGGTAAAGGTGAGCTACCAGCATATGTTGTGACACCCGTGTATGCAGCAGCAACATGAGTTCCAGTGCTGCTGCTTTTGCCCAAAGGAAGGGTAGACTATATGTTCTTAGAGAAAAGGGAAGTTACTGAAATCAACCTCTTGACTGATACTAAACTGTTAT
Source organism: Chiroxiphia lanceolata (assembly GCF_009829145.1). NCBI lineage: Eukaryota > Metazoa > Chordata > Aves > Passeriformes > Pipridae > Chiroxiphia > Chiroxiphia lanceolata. The sequence goes on from NC_045642.1 coordinate 34,351,515, forward strand.
TACTAGAGGGTGGTCAATATATGTACACCGTGCACATTATTATACACTTACGGGTTCCTTTGTTAGTAAGCACTTGAGCTTACATTTCATCACACATTTTGTGATTGTTTTAGAATTGACAGTTTTGCCATTGTTTTTTTTCTGCCATTAATTTAACACTAAAAAAATGGAAGTAATTTGGTTTTCTTTTCTGTCTTTATTTTTGCAAAGACTTAGTGGCTAAATCAAAGTTGCAAGAGTACAATGAAGAACAAACCAGTGAACAAGAACTAATGTCTTATATAAAGTAATACATCTTTCCAAACATTGACCTTATGATGCAAATAGGGTCACTCACTCTACCCTTTACAATCTTTTCTAAATTGGAAAAGCAACTGTTTTGCTCTCAGTGATCATACCAATAGGTGCAGTCTGGAGCCTCCAGATGTGGAAAAGCTAGAAAAGTAGGGAAAGGATTCACAGCAGCATCCAACTGCTCACTCCAGTCACACTACCATACATCCTACTTTTGTAAGTGTTTATGATAGAGGGGCAAGATTTAATGTTAATGTCAGTTTTGCCATGAAGATATTATTGACAGTACACTCAAGATACACATTTAAATGATCAACATTTTGAATATTTTGCTATTCTGGCTTCAATTACTTAAATTTTACTTCTTCCTCAAACTGCTGATGAGAATTTAATGTTTTATTAGATGATATTTTAATTGGACAAAGATCTCCATGAGAAAAAATTGTAAGTATACTATTAATTACATATGAAATATAAACTAAACAAAAAGAACATAGCCTTCCAAAATATTGGCTTTGCATGATATCATCTTCTTTTGCTGGTTCTTAAGATTTTCTTTTCTGAAGTCCACCACATGCAGATAAATATTCCTAATGTGATCTAGCAGTAGATTATGTTATACTTTGCATATAAAACCTGATTTTCTCCACTTATTTTTCCTGATTTATATAGGCCGTCTTTTAAAATACTTTGCAGCTACAGAAAACAATCCTAATGCAGGTAGCATCATAACTTCCAAAGGGGACTGACTGTGTGATTTCCACATCTACCAAATTCAAAAATTAAGAAAAAATATGACTGGAGAAAGTTTAATTTTCATACTGTTTCCAGAAGTCAGAAAACCACATGTTTCACTGCACTGCAAATGAAAATTTTTCTGATGGAGAGGGTCATAATAAGGGCATTTCCATCTCAAAATGAGAATTTAGAAATTCATTGAAAACCTATATATTAACAGTAAACCAAACCATATGAATTTTCTTTGAAGATCCAGTCTGATCTTCGAGCTCTGAATCTACAGTGTGTTTGCAATTACATTCTACACTATGCAAAATTAAAGTCATCTAGCACGTATAAATGAAAATTCAATGTATCATTTTGATGCCTGCTTAAAAAACAATTTCAGAATAACTTTTCAGTGTAAAATCAAGTGTTATGGTAAGTAAATTCTTGTAATACTGTGTTCACACTTTTCCCAAGTGTTTCTTTAAACCTCTGAGAACAAGCTCTCGAAAAGGAGGATCATGTAACACTCAGATACATCCATGTAAGTCAGTCCAGACTGACACCTCTGAAGATACTTATGTGAATGCACATTGATACAAAAGAGAAAGTTCTTCTCTTCTGCTAATTACTCCCCCTCTCCTAACCTCTCCTTGTCCACAATTGTTATACAAGTCTCTAGAATCACAGAATATTTTGAGTTGGAAGGGATCCACAAGGATCATCGAGTCCAACTCAGAAGTGGACTGTTCAATCCCCCCTGTAAGGAGATTGAACTCACAACCTTGGAGTCATTAGGACCATGCTTCAACCAACTGAGCTAACGTAGGTTCATTAAATATGTGGACTCTGGGACAAATACACAAACGGATCGAACGCATGTATAGTGGTAGGAAGGAAAAACATTTGAACCTTACATCTCACCTCTCCCCACATCTTACACTGCACAAATGACTGAAATCCAGTTACCTCTAATGAATTTTTTTGTTGTCTCATGTTTAAAAGGAAAGAGAAGAAGTGAAGGGAAGGTTCGGGAAGGTGTGGGAAGGGAAGGCTTGGGAAGGGAAGAGTTAGAAACCTACTAGCCTATTTGAGCAAGACTTACTTGCCCTATTCCTGATGAAAAGGTAAATACTAGTTTTTACTAGTGTTCACTAGTAAGGTAAACATATGCAGGTATTCTTCCCAAGAATGCCAAGGCAGTGTAAGGATTAAAAAAGGTTTATTTCAGATGCAAGGACCACTTTTTTACCAGGACCAACAGGCAGTGCTTGGCCTCCTCCAAGGCTTTTTGTCTTCTCTCTCCCCCCCACCCTCTCTGGCCCAAGGAGGCCTTGTACATGTCTGCAAACAGGTTATCTCTCTGCATGCCAGAGAGCAAGGCTGAGAACTTCTCTTGCAATGCAGTGGGGAGGTGTGGGGGCGGGGGGAAGTATTGATGCTGCCTTAGAGAAAGAGTTACCATTTAGGTAGAAAGCTTTCCTCTAGCCGTACAGAAGTCTCAAAGTACAGTCTACAGCAGTGATCTCCATTTTTCCATGGCCTGTAAGCATCAATGCTTGATAACAAATAAGCTGTGGAAACCACTTATCTTTTACTTGTCAAGCCGAAACACAGCGGCAGTGACCTCACGGGACTGTTAGAAACATCAGAGCATAGTGATTGGGGGCTATTTTTCTATTTTATTTTGGATATTTTCATGTTTATTTGTTTGGTTTTGTTTTGTGGGGTTCTTTTTTGTTTTGTTTCTTTGGGGGGGTTGGTTGTTTTTGGTTTTGTTGTGTTTTCTGTATGAACTTTTGCTTTTGAACACCATTTTCATAAGACGATGCTTATCCATTAACCGTGGTTTTTTTTTGAGAGCCAAACATTCTTTCTCCTTACCTAGAATGTCATAAAATTTCAAAATCAATTAAACTTATTAAAACATCTTAGGCTTTTCCCTTACTTTGGCAATATGTTAATTACTGTCTTATTCTATAAACATTTGCAGTTGGATTGTTTAATCTCCCTGGCTCCAAGAAGTCAAGGAAACCATCCTTTCCGCACCTTTTCTGTTTTACATCGACTAGACATTCCATTTAGGATTACAGTCAATGCCAGTGGATATTCATGTTGTTCTTTCAGCCACAAAGTAGGCCTGAACTACCTTTGTCAGTGAAAGAGGCTACTACTTCTGTATGAACTGTAGAACCTATTCCATAAATATCTTGGAGCAAATTCTAACCCCTGTCTGGAAGAATACAGGGGCAATAAATGACTACATGATTCGAGGAAGAACCCATAGCTAAAAAAAAATACATGGTTGAGGTATCTTTGAAGTAGAATATCTGGAGAGCAGCACTCTGTCAGAACATAATGAGAAACTACAAAGGTAGTGATCTCCAAAACAGCACATCAGCAACACCAAACATCCAGTATCTAGTGCAGCATGGAATTTGAACAACTCTTTTGTACATCATCTTCTTGCTTTCTTGACACCCTGTAACCTGATCACTTAAGAAAAGTGACAGGAGCCCATGATATGTCAATTGCCTGTTTCTTCACGGGAATGGTCAAATGGAGACTCCTCCGAAAAAGAAAAGAAAAATTTACAAGCCACAGTCTAGGACATAACCTTCCTAGGACATAACCTTTCCCGACAGAAGAGGTTTTTGAAAGGCTAAACCAAACAAAAATACAAATGCCAAAGGCAAATGGCAATATTCTTATGCTATGTTATGTCATGTTATATGTTGTCTTGATTCCTCCAAGACATCATTCAATCTAAATACTTTTATTGCATGATTCTTTTTGGACTTGCTCTTTTATTTTTCAATGGAAGGATTTCTTAATTTTTCAGGATAAGAATTAAAAAAAATTCCTTTATATTTGATTTTATTTATTATACAAACCTAGAAATCTATTTTTGGAGATTCCAACAAATCTGGGTTTTTAAAACGTATTCCCCCACATATGGTATTAATTTATCTTTGTCTTGCCTTCATGAAACACAGAAACAGATGTTGAACATTTCTGCTTTTTAATGGGCCTCTGATCTTATGAATATCCTTTTTAAGAATAGGCAGAAATTAGGTTTTAAGCTACAGATCATTTACAAGATTGTCTCTGATGAAGTTTGTTTTGCTAACAAAATGGATTTCATCCCTTTTTCAGATATTGTGATTTCACATTGAACTTTACAGTGAATTTACACTCAGAAAAAAATGTTTAAAAGTTGTCCTTTTTGTAGATCAGATTAAACTATACATGGGATTAAAGTGTTGACCTATATTCATGAATTTAATTGCTGTAGTGTACTTTAACTTCCTACAGATGTATGATTTAAATGGTTAACCTTTACTGGCTATCTTCACTAATATGATCTTATCCCTTCAGATTCTGATTTTTAAGGTGGATGTTTAAAATAATTGTTGGAAGGTTAAATTTTCTTTTGCATTGCACAATTTCAGAGGAGGTATTGGCCAAGTCTCATCAATATATGTGGACTGATTTGCATGGTGTCACCAAGCCCAAAATGACTGTAAATCCACCTGAATCAGCCAGATGACACTTGCATACAGCAGGTTTATATTGGATGGGGCAGTACAAAGCAGCTGGAATTTATTGGTCAACTTGACCTACTACTTATTAGTAATTTATGTAGTGCAAGGCGCATGTTATGTGGGTGTGGATCAGCAGATAGATACATATGCTGAACTTGCACACAGGTGCTATACAGACCATTTGTTATATAGATAAAAAAAGATGCACTGTGTGCTTCTCAACTAACTCGAATTAATAACATCAGGAAAAAGGGTCAAACAACTTAATTGTACACCTTTTCTTATGCATAATCTACAAGACCTAAGAACAAGTATGAGGAATTCTGTTCCCAGATAAACAACACTGTGCATCATACAAATGTTTTATAAACATATATAGCTAAATTACTTTGGTAGATTTTGGTCTAGATTTTTTTCCAAGAATGTATGTGCAAAGTGATTATAAAAATCCATCTTGAGAAGACTCTATTCACTGGAGATTATTACCTTTGAACTCATTTTACGGGATAAGTACAATAAATTTTATAAAATTATTGACCATTAGCAAACCATGCTGTTCTACTAACAGAGCTTTAAAATGTAAGGTATTAATCGGAGAACTTGAAGGAGATGCATCAGTTCTTCATGTCTCCTGTAGTCATTAACATACTTGCATGGGACTCAAGAATGACCCAAAAGGTTCTAAATATGAAAAAAAAAAAAAAAAAAAAAAAAAAAAAAAAAAAAAAAAAAAAGAGGAAGAACTCCATAAAGTTCTATGAAGATATTTGTTCTAATCTATTAGACTGTTTTAAATTTCAAAGCTAAAGCACGTCTTGAACTGGAAAACTGGTATTTAGTATGTCAAAGTGTTGAAGTGTGACATTACAAAACTTTTTAATCCTTTCATGAGTTAGTGACTTCACTGATAATGATCTTCTCTTTAAATTTCAACAAAAAGTGTAGGTTTTGTAATTAGACACATATTGCTAATAATTATTAATTATTATATGGTTATTTCTTAGTAAAAAAATATAAAAAGAGAGGCAGGAAGCAAAAAATTAAAAACAACTAAAAATCAAAAACTGAGTCTAAAGCTTCCAAACCTTCTTACAAGCAAAAATTAAAATAATTTTGCACAGGAAATTTACACCTATGGCATTGAGTGTACATATAACTTCTAAAAGCATACTCATAGATTAGCTTTTCCATTCTACAGAAATATTCTCTCAGAAGAATACAAATTTTATTTGGTAATATATTTCTGGTGTGTCAAGCATTACATGGATTGCATATTAGTGAGACTGGTTTTATCAGACATGATAAAATTTGTTCAAGTAAGGTTGAAGGAGATGAATGTTACTATCATTCATCTAATTTTTCTACCTCAATGGTGTTTGCAGTTATGCCACTTGGAAAGACTGTAGGTAAGCAAATGCATCAGCCCTAAAACACAACTAAATCAATATTCAATTTCTTAGTATTAGTGGCTTAAAATTCAATTTTTAGGGTTATCAGGACTCAAGAACTTACATTTAGACCCTATACTATTTCATTTACATTGGCTAGTTTTCAAAAAGCTAAATCTGAAAAGTGCAAAAAGGTCATGTCCTGGAAGAATTAAGTTTGTGATGTTTACAAATCTTTTTGGTGAGACAGTAGTGTGGTCAGATTTTCCAGAGGATAAATTTTGAGATGTTGTGTCTTCTACTTCCCATATCAGTCCATAAGTGGCTAAAGGTTGTTTACTGAAGGCAAGTGAAAAAAAATTAGTCTGAAGTTTGTACTTCATACTTTTTCTGTTCTTAAAATAGTAAAATTCATCTTTGTCCAATAGTATGCTAATAAAATGTACTGTTCTTCAAAATAACTGTGTAGGGAAGTTAGGTAATAATAAATAAGTACCTAACAAAAAATATGGAATATAATGCCCAGGCTAAAGGACAGCAGTAAAGTAATGTCCAAAAGTCAAATGATTAAAACTTTTATGAAAGTTTTTAAAAATATTTTTTTTTACTGTTCCACAGCAATAACCCAATCACATACCTTATTATTTTGAATATCTGTGCAGCAACATTTTTGTCTTCGTGCATTCTTTCTGCATTGCTTGCTCAGAACATAGGGACATCCCAGTTGTTTTCCTGAAAACGTAAGGAAAGACATAAGAGAAAACAATCACTTCCTTCTGAGGGTTTTTCAAATGAATGACATGTTACTTTTCTTGTTCGTGCTCAGGTGTGTGTGTCAGATATAATGGGTGATAGACTTCATATGCATTATTCAGCAATAGGGCTCTCCTCATATGCAACTGCATTATTTTCAGAAAACACTAGTAGATAGCATGGACAAAAATCTGGCAACCTAGTTTATCTCTTTAGTGTGTCATAAAGCACACTGTAGTAAGTTTGTGGGTCTAAAATGAGTTTGCAAAGTGTCTGAGGTAGCGGATGGAAACACAATTAGTTCCAAAACCAATTTTTTTTTCCATTGTGTTATAATCTAACCAAAGGCATAAAGGGACTGAGTTTGCACACAGTGGACAGAAAGTTCATAACATCTTTTTCTAGCTGGCATTTTCCCATTAGTCCAGAGTGGTATATGCTGTTTGGATTCTGAAGATCTTGTCTGTTAGTTTATAGTTCAAACTGGTAATGTTGCCTCTCTGTGAAACAGAGCAAACAAAATCCCAAACAAAGATGTCCTCTAACCAATATTCAACTCGAATGTAAATCCGATGTTAGAAAGAGACACTTCTCGACAGTCAGCATTTTGAATGGCTCCTATTCTAGTTTTCAGATTAAATTAATACTCTCTTTAACTTTATTAAAAATAAGATGCTTTAAAGTTGATTACTATTTCAATTACAGAGGTTCATTGTTGCTTTACTTTCTAAGGCTCCAGATAGAGCTGTCTCCCATCATACTAAGAGAATAGCATGTTAATAGCATGAGAGCTGTGCCAAAATGAAAATACTGAACTAATACCAGTCAGTTAAAGAAAAAAAAAAAGAGAGAAAAATTAGAATAGTGAAAATTATCTCAGAATATTAGGTGGGAGGGATCACATTGGGCATAGTCAGACAGACATACTTGTTCTTTTAGTGATGTGAAGCAAATATCTAGAGGCCACATGCTGTAGGGAGGGAATGAATCCTTGTAACACTGAAGATTTATCTGCTTATCTTACTGAGATATTTACAGTGCTCATATAGCCTTCGTGGCTCTGTCTGTATAAGCAGATAAAGCACAATAAAGGCACAAGCCAGGGCATTGTTGTTCATTTGTCCCTATTCTTTAAGTATCAGCACACAGATTGGTATGTTGCTTTTCCATGGTAGGTAGTATTCTCCCAGATAATGTTAGCTCATGAGTTGGGGAATAGCATATGTGACTGTCCGTCCCTGGTAGACTGTTTGGTTGAGACCAATCCTTTTTGGATGATAAATTTACACCACAGTTTAGCCAAATAAATGAAAACTGAGATGTATCATTAGCATCAGAGTCACAGAAGGAAATGTGAAAGAACTCCATAACTATTCTGAGATCTTTGAATAAGAACAGATTATCTGAGAGAAGAATAATCATGGGGTATTTTCTTCACTACTTTATTTTTTCTTCCTGGTTTCCTACAAATCTTGGAATGGATAAATTTCTGAGCTACAACGTTTTCTAAACTAAGACTTATCTGCTGTAGTGCAAATATTAAAAGGTTAAAAATTATTTAGTCATAGGCCTTGAAAAATCTTTTTTCCTCACTATCTAATTTGGGCATGGAGTTGGGAAAGAGAGATAGATAAAAGGCTATTCGTGATATCTACAATGAAGGATAAATCTCATTTATAATTGTGTCAAGCAAGATCCATTACATGATCTGGAGTTTTTAAATTTCAAAATTGCAGTAGTTTAAATTAATTTTCAAATATTTTTTCAAGATTTTTGTGAATTGGACTGAAAAGGTAAAGTGGGTACTACAGTTTCTCTTAGGCTTGTTAGCAATGATGATCAACTTAAGAAAACATAGCTTCAGAAAATAGTCTGAAAGACAGAGTCGGAAGGACAGTTTGCAGTAACCTTTTCAGATTGACTAGGATCTCTTCTATTTGAGCATTGTGAGAAGAATCCTATTTTATGTCCCTGAGCAATAAATCCAACATAAATCTTACTACTGCTTCCAGATGCATAGCGAATCTTCCACTGAGTAGCAGCATCCAAAACCCAGAAACTGCACTCAGTAACTGCAGAAAAACTAAGAGTGTGTTTAAAAAAGTCCAGCAGCTTACCCAGGAGACAGACAGCCGTATTAGTAAGAGCCCGTGGTCTAACTCATAGGGTTCCTGTCACTAAAAAGTCTTATAATTATCACTTTGGAATTGTTGTTTAATAACAACAATTCCAAAGTGATAATTATAAGACTTTTTAGTGATAATTTTAACAGTCTACCTGCTACAAAAGGCAATAAAAGAGAATCCACACTTACAAAGTTTACGTGTTGGCATGTGAATTCTTATTTGCCTTTATTAACAAGTGCTGAAGGCTATTTTCTCAGCAGAAATCATAATTTTGTCCATTTGTCATGCTGTGCTTTCATCAGGGCTTCATTTAGAGTTTGGAAGGGTGGATGCTTTGATTGTTTTTGATAGAATGCTTTAATTAGGTCACCAAAAAAGTGTGTTTTAATAACCAACATCATTACTGAAAAGGGGGAATTTAAATTCTACTATAAAGAGGTTTTTATGGCATCAGACATCTGTTCTAAAACTTACTGTGGCAATATAATCACTGGATTGCATGTACAAATTTGATTAGCTGGAACTTCCAGGAATGACTTCCAGCTGATTAACCCAGGGACCTTATCTTCTAGTATTGGTGTTATACATGATCACCAAAATCCTAACTAATGTCAAATATTAAAGCCTATAATTGGAAGCTAAGTGGAAGATGAAGGAACCTAATGGCAAACAGAAAGCAGTATTTCTGGTATGGTCTTAGTAACTGATAATTTAATTCATGTTATGGTGTCAGCAGCTGTGATAGACTGAAATGTTATTAATATCTTAAACACCGTCAAAAACTTAGAAAGACTTTCTGTGAAAATTTGAAGAAGCAACTGCCCATCTTCCAATTTGAGATAAGACTATTGTCCAATTATCTCAGGTCTAAGGAGAAGTAAACAAGACTCAGAGAAGAATAATGTATCCACAAAGTAAGCCAAACTCAGCAGCTATGCTAAGAATCAGCTCTAGCTGGGCTCGCCAGGTGGAGAAGGGGGGGTATTTGGGTGTGTCATGGTGAAATCTCTCCACACAAAACAGAGGGAGTAAACTCACCCTCTGGGAACACCACATGCTCACAGGACAGTCATGTGAGAGGCAGCTGAGAAGGGGTCATAAACTATCAAAAACACACAAAAAGTCCCCCAGACTCATTCCTGAGGCCTTCCAGCACTTGCAAAGGACTGCTTGTGATCCAAGTGATGCAACAAATCCATAGTTTGTTGCAAGAGACTGTAAAGCTTCCCCCCACCTCAGGGGAGGTGCCTGGGCATCTCCTGGATGTATTAATCCATTAGACTCTGTGTTTTGTTGGACTGTCCCCACTTAGAAGACAAGAAGAACAGGACCCACAGGACCCCACTGGATTCCATGGAGTGGTAATATATTTTCTATTCAGTCTCTCTCTCTGCCACTTTCTTCCCCACATGTTCTTTTTCCTATTTCTTTCTGTCTCTCTCTATACCCCACATTTTCTGTTAAATAAAATCCATACTATTGACTTTGGCATATGATCTCGTTTGCACCTTAATTTAGGCAGAAGCATTTCTCTAATAATTTTAATAACTGGATCATAACTGCAACCAACAAGACTGAATTTTGCAACTCCCTCCCTCCAAAATTCTGTCCAGTTACACTTCTGAGCTGCTTTTATTAGCTTTCTGATGCTTTTGTTTCTTAAAATGAAAAAGTGACCTTAGTACTAATCACTGTTAATGGCATGGTGTGTTGTTTTCTTAATTGCCAAGGAAACATAAATAGTAAAATATGTGGCATTTTAATGTATTCCTTTACAATGCAGAATGATAAGCCCCTAATGTGTCATACAAATTTAAAGTGAGATCACTGGATAATGGGATACATATGGTGATCCTAAAAGAAAAGGTTACTGTGGAGAATAATTAAAAAGCCCTTTTAAAAATTATTTTTTCTGCTTAGGTATTAGTTTTAGATGTAAAGAGGGATTTAGTTTTCATTACCAGATGTATTGTAATTTTAGATTCTGCAAATTTGTGATTTGGGAGGCTATCATTAAAATATGTCTTGACTGCAGTGTGGAAGCCTAAGCTTTAATAGGACTGTCCCATCCATATCTAAATCTTTTTCCTCTGAGTACACAGTCTGTGGAAGAAAAAGGAAGACAATGGGAACTGACTTAAAGTCACTTCTTAGGTTAGCTGCATATCTTCTTTAGTGCTTTGAGAATTAAAGGATACTTAAGTGACTTAACATTTTGTACCCAATTTCATCCTTCCTAACTTTAACAGCACCCAACTGCAGTTCAGGCTCTCTAGAACAACCTCGTTCTCCACTGTCTTTAGCAGATACCTATGTTTTTAACTTAAATGCCTGAACCAACATTTAAGAGAGGTGAATCTATGCCTCACTGCTTCAGTTTTTTTCATCAGCTAGTGACAGCTTCGGATACAGAGTCATGTGATGGTTAATTAATGCATAGGACATATGGGAATCTGCATTAAAAAGTATCAAAAATTATTATTCATAATTACGGTTACTGAGGTAACCGCTGACATCACAATGTACAACAAGAAAACAGTGTTTTATTCTAGACAAAACCCAATAACATTCTTGCTGTTAACATTATCTGGAACTGCAAAGATTCAGACACTAGACATTACCTTTTCAACCCAGACTAGGATAAACAGAGCCCAGAACTTCATGTTAAGCATGTTTTCAGAGGAAACCCTGAATCACGTGAAAAATCCCAGCTGGCAGGGCTGAAAATCTTGCACTCTTAGTTTCTCCCTTTAAATTTTGTTGTCTGGCTGTTCATGATGAAAAGCAGATTGGGAGGGTTATGCAGGAGAGCTAAGCTGTGGCAAACTGAACGAGTCGCCACTGAGATGGAATAGAATTGCTCCCTAGCTCTGGAGAATGCCTGAACAAGTGGACAGCTACATTTCTTTTGAATTGTTGAGACAATGGTAAAGAAAATAGTTATTTCTTTTCCCAAGTAGGAGCCCATATTTTTCAAATTATTAGGGAGATGATAGTGGAGGAAGTCTATTCAATTTACCTTTCCTACTTTCAAGTGAAAGGTGACAGAGGTCCAGTACATGCAGACCAAGACTGAATGTTCTTGATTTTCAGTCAGAATATCTCACAGAATATTTCAGCAAACTTATCTCACAAAAATACATAGAAACTAAAAAACAGTTCAACTGTCTTTTGTCTTAAATCTGTTCTAAAGAGACTAGAGAACATTTCATTTGTTTTAACAATGAAGAAATTAAACCCTGAATAATGAGAAGGCATGCTCATCTGATTTTGGATGCGTCAAAGAAATAAATGCCCAAAGAAATATCTGCATGCCCACGAGCAGATGCAAAAACATATAAAGGATATAAATCTATCAGTAGAATCCTTATTTCCAAAATGGTTCTGAATTCTTCTGTTAAACATGTGCATTTTTACAGCAGAAATCAATCAGTGGCAGTCTGGTTTTATTCTGGGGTCAAAGCTAGATTATTAGAACCAAATTCTTGACTACTGACATCAATATATATCTTGTTGATTCATTTGTAATATGATGACAGTATTTTTTTTAGCTTTTTTTCTGGTGTGAGTACACAACCTTTATATGAGGTATGAAAAATAAGGAGATCCAACAGCATGAAGCTGGCCCTGTTTAAATTTACACAACTTTTATGATAGAATGGGTAGCCTCCAATACCATCCAAAGAAAACTCAGGACCATCAAACGCACTTCACCAGCAATTAGTCTCTACTGTTCAGATTCATAGAAGAGATGAACAGAATCATTTTTCTGAAGTGGATTTCAAACAATTTGCTGAATGTGATCTTTGTAAAATGTGGGAGCAAAATCTCAAATTGTCATCGTTATGTGTGAGATGTCTGAACACTTGCCTGCACATTGAAGTGGGGAATGAATTTCTTGTTTTACTTTGCTTGCATGTGCAGATTTTTCCTTATCAATTAAACCATATTGATCTGAACCCACAAGTTTTCTCACTCTTACTCTTGCAGTTCTCTCCCATAACCCTACACAGAGGAAATGAGTGAGCAGCTGTGGGGGGGTTAGTTGCTGGCTGGAGTTAAACCATGACAATTCTTTACATCTGGTAGCTGGCCAGTAATTTTTACAACTGCATTATCTGTCTGGCAAAGAAGAAGAACTTTTATTTCATCTTCATTTTTCTCTTTGTGTCCTGTGGCATCATATACTCTATCTTGGTGAGCATGATGGCTGGTTGACTTGAAGGTGTCTTTTGCTTCATTTGCATGGCGTGCAAAATCCCATGATGTGGTTTTAAGTAAGACAGATAATGTTCATTCTATCTAGCAAGTGAAACGTAAGTCTCGCATATTAAGCTATACACACTGCACATCCACTTACAAAGTATTTTCCTGATTGCTTTAATTTCCAAGTAAAATAATTTGAAAATTTTTACAAACTCTATATAAATATCACAATACTGAAAGATTGCTTCAAGGAGATGAAAACTTCTAAATCGACAACTTTAAAAAAAACTGTGGATTTGTTTCTTTGTGCAGGGTCTAGCTTATGAAACATTCTGAGATAAGCATATGACGGTAAAGAGGTCTAGATAGAGGTTGCTCTTTGCAGAGTTTTCAAGGAGTATCTTTCAACAGGAACATATTAGAACATTTCCTTTTGATAGGACTGTAACATAAAGTATGCTTACTAACCCCAATGATAAGTGAAGTTCCAGGATGCAATCCTTGTGTTATCTGACGAAAACCAAGCCTGCACCATCTAATTTCCATGTATAATGTTTTAATCAACAAACAATATTTTTAGCACCATAATCTTTATGAAAGATTGTGCCTGCCTCTTTACAGATATCCTGAGAAAAGGCAATCTATTCAAGGCCTTTCTTCTATTTCTTTCCTTTTTCTTTTTTTTTCTTTCTAAAGACAAACTTCGGCTTCAATGCAATTGAAAACCCCAACACATGTTATTCAGTTATATTCCAACCAAAACTAAATGTGTACTTGAGCAAATACTCCTCTTTACTTGCACATATTTCCTTTTCTGTGAGCCGCACACCCCACACCTCAACTCAGATGCAGCCCATGGACCAGGCAGTGGGTGAAAGCTCTGGATGAGGCTTGTCAGGACAATTAGTACTCATTAGCACACTCAGGGTCCTGCCAGTCACCTTCTTTTTCACAATAATTATGCCTCAAGCTGCAAAAAGACTAAGAAAAATCACTAACAAATATATATAATTTCTAAAAAATAAACTACTATCAGAAAATATTGTCCTAACTTAGAGTGCAGTAGACATATGGAAAAAATCTAACCATCTGATTTCTTTCTTATATGGGAATACTGATTTGGTTAAGAGAGCTTCATCTGCCACACAGCAGATGAATGGAGACAAAAGCTGATCTATTTGACCAGTAGGGAAACATTATACTTATTTTTGTCTGTCCTTTTCTTAGAAACGAATAAGTGATCATTAAGAATCAGATGCCCCTCATTTTGCTGTTTTTTCTTAAAGTAATAAAATAATTCAGCATCTCTTTTTTCCCCTCTAAAAGTAAATGTACTGATGAACCACTTCAAACAATGCTAATCAACACTGTGAGAAGCCTGCAAGAAAGGACATTGACAGGCAAGGAACTATTACTAATTTATTTGTCTTTTTATGGTTCAGTTAGAGGAATATCTTAGGGAGTACAGCACATGTCAGTGTTGTCAGATGTTACATGGTAGCTGTCAGAGTTTTGACTGATGTACAAGCACTACCTGCTTATGTTTGCCCTTCCTTTCTATCGAGTGCACACAGGTAAGACAGCTTGTTGGTAATTTTTATTTAATGCTTTCAGTATCTGCAGCTGCTCTTTTGTTGAAAGTTCTGACAATGAGAAATTCCACCCATCAAGATTCCCAAGATTTTCACTGCAAGGGTTTCATCACTTAAACAAGGTTTTCCTCTGGGATTAGAACACGACACTCACATTCTTTTTCTGATGCCTAGTGATCTCAGCAATAACAGTTTATGTTTTAATTTATTAAACTCTTCTGGAAAACTTATGTTAAAGAAATTAAATCACAAAAATTAAGGGTGCAAGCAGCTTTGCACTGCTCAAGAAAAGGTGCTTTTCTTTCAAAAGTTTTTTTTTCTGAAATAGATGTCCTAAATCTCACCCTACTCAGAAAAGCACATCGCAGTTGAAGACTTCTCTGCAGAAAATAACTGCAACTATGTGTCCAGAGAGGTGAGACAATCAGACTTTAATCCTCCCTCAGACACAAGATTTGAAATCATACTTCAACAATTGCTGGATAAAAAAACAAGACATTACTGTTCAGTGTGCACAATCAGTTGAAGCCTTTAAACATAAAGGCCAACAGATGGCCAACATCTATTTCTTAATATAATAGAGGAAGAATCACAAGCAAGAACATTTGTGAAGGAAGGGATAAAAATAGTCTTAGACTGGGAAGCCCAGTAAGCTTTATGACTGACTGTTCAAGTTGTGGTGTAGTTGTTCCAGGAAACAAACAGATGTTGGTCGTAGATGCAGAAGTGAAACCTTTTAAACATGTAGAAAGTAATATCAGACACCAAACACTACAGAAAAATTTAAGCATACTGTCTTAAGTCTATTTCTCCAGTACTGTCAAGCCAGTGAATCCTAGGCCTGAAAGGAGATATCCATATATTGAAAATGTTTTAAAATATTTTTCTTTAACTATGCAGTTTAATTTGGAACAGAAATTCCCTTTTCCTGTATTTGTTCATGTCCCTTCTTTTCTAGACGTCTTTTTATCTGAGTACCTGATTCCACTCTTAGGTTAGCAAAGCCAGTGGAGCAGAGAGCAGATAGGCAACATTTTTCATTGACCACTCATTTACTTATTGAAAACTTATAAATGGCAGTGTTGTGCAGAATAAATTTTATTTCTTTTCCTCCAAGTAATTTGAAAATCAGTGTCTAATATAAGTTTTAGAAGTAGTTTTCTGGTTTTTTAGTTTTTGTTTAGTAAGAGTTGTGGAGGATTTTTTTTTTGGGGGGGGACATTATTTGGGGTTTTTTTACTGCAGTGATGGTTTTGTTATTCTGAGACCGTATTTGTCTCACCAGGTGTCACTTTTTGCTCAAACAAATGTAATTTGGCCACGTCTCTTTGAGGAACCATAGCAGCCCCATGGTTTC
Organism: Chiroxiphia lanceolata; assembly: GCF_009829145.1. Lineage (NCBI taxonomy): Eukaryota > Metazoa > Chordata > Aves > Passeriformes > Pipridae > Chiroxiphia > Chiroxiphia lanceolata. Next base: position 34,367,499 of record NC_045642.1, read on the forward strand.
TATGAACTCTGATGTCTTCAGGATATCTGCTGTGAAAGTAATGCATCCACAAGAACTGAAGGTCTCTGGCAATTCCTGGAGGTAAGCAAGTCTGTATTTTGAAGCATGAGTAGGAACAGTGATGAAAACCTGGGCATTTGTGTACCATGTGTATACAACTCTATTGAAAAATTCATCCAGTTTCTGGGTTGGTTCTAATAGCAATGTAGGATGAAAATGTGTTTGGAAGAATTCATAATGAATATGAATAAAAGAATGAATCAAGATCTGGGGTCCTGGCAGAATTTGGAGCCACACAAGAAGAAAAGACCAACTGTCACCTGGAATTATAGCTCTTGCAATGCAGCATGGAATTCTTTAATGCTAGCTCCATAATCCTAATTTAGTCTTAATTTATTAATATTTACTTAGCTGTCTAAATTTATTCCTTCAGGTGTGGAAAGCAAAGTATTAGTGAAACAATGCTTGAGGAGGAATTTGGTCTTGAAGTCTTGCATTACTCTCAGAAATTATGTTTTTAATTTCTTAAAATCTAGCTAAGGCCCTGATTTTAATCTTTCATTGAGGCCAGCAGTGCCTTCACTGGATCTTCATTCCACAACATTATCTCAGCAAATACTTACATTTCACTGAAGGATATGCAGCATAAGGAGGTGTTTACAGGTAAACATAAAGTTACATATATTTTTGGGAGGAATGAATTTACATATATGCTTAAATGATTTGTTGAAATAATGCCAACACAACCAATGTATGTAAAGGTAACAGGGTATAGGAGAAAATCCTGGCCATGCTGAAATTGAAACAGCATTCTTAAGGGGGGTGTAGCTTTACTGTAGAACTCGAGCGTGAAAACGTGAACTGAGAGGCCTTCCTTAGCAAATCTTAATGAGCTTTATGTACGTGTATCTCTTTTGTTGTCTTTACAATTGTAAGCTACTAAGCACATATTGGTGTACAGCTGAGTTGAGAGTTGTATATTTTGAAAGATCTTAGTAAAGATGTCTTACTCTTTTTAAGTAACCTGTTATTAATGGTGATGACAAGTGCAACATTTGAAGATAAAAACCTCAGATATTTCAAAATCCATTTTTCACATTGAAGAGGAAATATTAAAAATGTATCCCTAAGCTATTGCTATTACTCTCATTAAATGTATTTTTTGTCATATTCATAGGAGATGATTACTGTGAATAATTTTAGACTGAAATAGTGTCACAATAGCACAACTGTGCTGTCGGTATATCCCTAATTTCGTAGTTCTACCTGGAATGTGCTGGAGATTTCACGGAAGGCCAACCATTTTTTTTAAGGTTCAATCACCAATGGCATCCAAAAGCATAACAGTTTGTGTTCCGTGGCATTGAAGCTTTTGGTTCTGTAGATTTTGCCAGTAACCTTATCGAGGCATTTAATCTCAGCAGATGGATATTTTTAAGTTAATAGAGTGAAAAGAGATCCTAGTTTAAAAACTGTATTCACAGATGTAATCTGGATAAGTTACTTGATGATGACTAGAAATGTTACACTTCAAATATAATATTTGTTATAGCCTTAGCGTATGCTGCATACAATTCAATTTGCCTTTTCAATTTTTTTCACAGTTCATCAGAAATTCTGACTTGCTTTCTGCTACTGTTTATACCAGATTTAAACAGTAATCACAATTTTCTCTGACTTTTGATAATGAGGTCTTGATCATCAGTTCTGATTGCTCAGTGTAATCAGGAACCTGTATTTCAACTCAGAATGGATTTTATCAGTAGTCAAGACAATAACTCTCATTAGGCATGCAAATCCTATCCGTTCAACTTGCTGTGAGGTAGATCTTAGTGCCATGTCAATTTCACATCATTGTAAATTCTCCTTATAGAGTCATAGAAATGAGCATGAGATGGGATCTGTGGAGGTCATCTGGAAGACTCCCTGGTCAAAGTGGAACTGTTTCTATCTCCACCCTGGGTAAGGTCTTGCCTGCATCTTGTCTTAAATGTACTTGTGAGACTAACTAGAGTGCTAGAGTGCTACCTCAACTGACCCAGGGTCATTTGTGCACATAAGCAGCAATGAAGTCAGCATAGAACACAAATGACTGTTTTCAAATACTCATAGTTGGAGTGAACTTAACAAAGAAATATAAGATCTCTTCGCTGTCTGAACTTATGGAATTCAAAATCATACTTATTATGTAACAATAATTTTGTTCTGTTTATTTTGATTTAAGTTCAATAGCTTTGTAATGCAAATCTCAGAAACAAGCAAAAAACTAGAACCAAAATTCATCATGCTCTCTTTTAGCACAGGAGATTATTTAGTCGTTGGTTTAATTCATCATAAAGCCATGAGGAGTTGTTTGATCACAGAGAAAAATGTATGGTATTAACCTTAATATATTCATTACTCTATTGATCAAAAAAGACCATAGACAATGGCATGTGTTAAAATAGGGCTTCTCCATTACAAATTATTATAGGTGACTATTACATCAGGTGTTCCCCCTTATAACGTTCTTTGAACTAAAATATTTTACCCTCATTTTTTTTTTTCATAATGCATATGATAAAGTTTTAATGATAAACATTTTCTCTGGAACTTTTGGGGCTATTTTCATTTAGTCATATTTAAATATTAATTGACAGCTAATGTAATACTGGTAAGAGGAAGGTTTTTTCTGTGGAGGAGGAGCAATCCTGAAGTCTGTCAGGAAAGTGTGGCTCAAGATAAAGGCTAGCAAAATTCTCCAGGAAAGGTAATACAACAGATGTAAACCTGACTATAGTCACTGAAGTCTAATTCTCCTCAGTTGTCAGTTATCAAGAATATTTCAGGTAGATTTCCTACCATGTTCTATGGCACAAAACTTTTTGTCTGGCTATCCAGAGTAATTTCTGTTACTGCTGGTAAACTGATGTCCACTTTAAAGACTAAGATGAATTTTATTAGCATAAATAATAAAAAAAGGAGAGAATTCAAAACAGGTCTAGCATAATGGACTATTCGTTATTTGTAAAGCTCTTACTAGCTATCTCTTAGGAAAGGCATCTTCATAGCATCACATTCACATAAATTCATGGATATAATAATAATAATAATAATAATAATAATAATAATAGTATTGTGGTCACTGTAGGGGAAAATCCCGCTAATTTTAGTGTTTCTCTGAGCCTTTTACTGCCTCACATGATTTACAGGCATTTTTCTATTAAGATAAAGAAACTGTGAGCTCAGATCTTTGTTCTAAAACAGCAGCTGCTATGATTAGTGTGGGTTTTGCATATCAACATCATCCAGTATTAGGGGTATTTTTTTTGTAATTCTTTTGGTATATGTTCATTGGGAATATGCCCCTTGATTCCTTTTCCAGGAATGTACCATGGCAAGTGCTGCCAGGAATGCCACAGGCAAGACAGTCACAGAGCTAGCAACTTCTAAGGAGAACTGTATTAAGGCAATTCTCTTCCATTGGCACCATGAAGATCGAATTCAGAGAAGGCCATCTAAAATAAACAAAGGGTTGAGAAATGAGATCTGTAGGAAATGCTAAAAATGATAAACATGCGTGCCTCTCAGAAGACCTTGCTGAGTGGGAGGACAGGGAACATGAAAGTATTTTACATAGAAACAGAGTGTATAAATAGATATTCTAGAAAGAAAAAAGTCCTGATTTAATTAACTGTAGCTCACAACAAAAGAAATAAGAGTACAAAGCCTTCAGATTTACTTAGGTGCTCTTAAATGTAGAATATTGTTCACTGCAAAGAGTATGGAAAAGAATGATATATTATAAAACACAAGATGAAACCAAAAATGTACATGTACGTACATAGACATAAAACAAATGCCGATACACATAAGATAGATTATAATTTGACCAGTAACTGATTTTCAATCCATATAGTTTTATGAAAAGAGGAAAAGGCAATTCTTATACATAGTATTTTGATGTGTTGTTACCTTTTACAGTGTTTTATAATGTTCACGCTTAAATTGCAAAATAAGACAGTTAAAAATTGAAACTAATTTTTTATTTGTTTATTTTCAATGGATTGTGATTGTGTGTGATTTTTATGACATTGATTCAACTAAAGAGTTGTTAAACACTATCTGTAAGCATTTCATATCACAAATTTCAGCATCGGTGGAAAAGAGGTATTATAACTCTTTTGTTGAATGTTGCAGTGAAGATAAGTTCCACCTGTTTAAGAGAGGTCCAGAATCTTTACTCTCTCTGAATATCTCCTAATGGTATCTGAAATGTAGCTATTAATCTCTATACGCAGATTAAAAAAAAAAAGTAATCCTCAGATAAATATCAACTGGGTGATCCTGGCATAAAAATGGAATCTCTTCAGGGTCCGTAAACAACAGACAGGAAACTACATCCTGTGTATTAGAATTAGAAATGTAAAGAAATGTAAATACATAAGAAATTCAGTGTTTTATGTAAGTAAAACTATATAAATCACTGTAAGAATATACATGGAATTTTTATAGATATTTTTGCCTACTTCCAATATTTTAGTTGATGTTGCCTAAAAGGATTTAAATTGGGTTAAAAAAAAATATCCGAAGTTGGTTCTTTATGTAAATTTCTGACTGCAAGAGAGTACAAAGTAGTGACAGTATTATTTGTCAATGTCCTCCAGTGATTGTTAGCAATGCATTCTTGCACATATTGTTTCAGACAAAAAATTAGTATTTTGCATTAGCAGAGGATAATTAGGCAATAAGATACAAAAGAGAGTAGGGTTATCATGAGATAAACACACACATGGGGTGTTATGAGGCACAGCCAAGTATCTGCAATCCCTCCAGGGTATGATTATCTCATGATAACCGCGCACCCTGGAGTTGCCTTATTGCTATTATAAAATATCTTTATTATAGGAAGAAATGCACATTTTTGTGCTGAAAGAAGACGAAGGTGGCAATTTAGAATGCTGAACAGCAGTTTCAGCTGAGCTGTGTGGTTTACATAGATTAATCTATCCCACTGGAATGTTTTCTCAGCCAAAAAAATGTTCCCTAAATCCAAGCAGTCATAATCTGTAGTGATGTGCAGCTATCTGGAGTATTTGACAAATTCCTGCCTTGGTTCTTATAGTGTTCGTTTGACTGCAACATACACACGTAGCAATATGAAGAGATGGAAGAGTGTTAACAGGATGGGAACATTCTGATTATTTGATAATATTTCCAAAGTCTGGATTCTTCCACTTTACCTCTATGCAAAATATGTGTAAACTCTGGAAAGCTCGGGAGTGTTGAATAATGCAACTAAAATTAATTGAAAACTATTGGGAGATATTGGGAGATAGAAGTTCTGAAGTACAAACAATATCACTTGAGCTTTAAAAGCTGGGAAACTGATGAGCCACAGAGAAGCTAGAAGTCACTTCCAAGTGGCACAGTTCTTTTTCTACCAGGCATGGAGAGGTGATGCAGTAAGGAGAAAAGACAGCTGGATAAATACAGACTGACCTCTTTGTACAAAATTGGAACTTTGAAACTATCTTCTTTGGACCAAGACTTTCACCACAAGAATACGTAGCACCAGTCCTGTGAATAATAGCTTTGTCCATGTGAATGGCCACTCTGAATTTACAGTCTTGCTTCTCTTTGTAGACACAACTTGGGAGTGAAAACAGTTTGATCAGGCTCAAGGTAGATGTTAACTATTTTTGTAATGTGCTCAAAAAAACCAAATATCTGCATTTAGTGCCATGGTCTAGTAACCACAGTGGTGTTGGATCAAGGGTTGGACTTGATGATCTCGGAGGTCTTTTCCAATCTGGTTAATTCTATGATTCTACGATTCTATAATTTCAACCAGTGGCAGATTAGTTGTATGTACTTTTAGTTACAGATTCCTCATGAACAATTATGCCTAAGGATCTATTTTTATTCTATCATTTCATTGTTGGTGAAAACCATCATCATTCAGTGCAACAGAAAGAAATTCAGGGAACATTCTGTTTCTGTAAGTTTATATTATTATTATTATTATTGAATAATTTTTAGGAAGAAATAAGCATTGAAATAGCTTATAAATTGTGTGTTAAAACATAATCAATATTTGTATTCATGTTTGGGCATAAAAACACACAAAGAAAGCCTTGTAGAATTTATTTCTGCTTAGAAACTTGTACTATGGCCTTCAAAATGTGTCAACTTTAATTTAAGATTAGTGTTTAATATGGAATATGGAGATCAATGCAATTGATTTGATTGAATAAAAAAGTCCTTGTAAGGATATATGGTGCACATTTTTTAATGCAACAAGCCAAATAATTGGTTTAAATGTAAAAATAAATTGTGCCTAGAGATATCAATCCCAGCCAAGGGTGATGCTTTATTGGTTTTTACATTTCACTAACTGATGTGCTTTTATGTAAAATCAATATTGTGCAGTCAAATGTATTTTGCTTAGTTGCGTAGTAGGTTCTGTTAGCTAAAATATAATTTTAGCATGGATGGGATGCCTAACCTTTATTTTAGAGTAAACCTTTTGTGGAGAAATGAAGGAAAAACTTAGAGACACTTTTAGGTTTGTAAATAATCTAAAGTCCCTTGCATAATATATAGATTTTTCATGTTCTTCTGCAGCATTTTAGTTTGCTAACTCTCAACCTTTTTTAATTAAGTCCCTAGCCATTTCTCTGGAAGAAATTGCCATCTGTGGAGCATTAGACACCATTTCAAGTGATGCATACGTACCTGCTTAGGAGAGCTATGTAAAACTAGGCATCGTACTTTCTACCTGTACTGAAACTGAAAATGCATTTGCCTTCAATTTTTTTTTAACCTATCATGAAGAGAAAATCTATTTCTCTATTTAGTCAGTGTTATCACTTTTAATACAACTGAAAAGCAGCTTTTTTAGAAAAAGCCTATGGCTTGTATAACTCCTTTTTTTGTGTCTTCCTCGCAGCTTGGGAGAGCTGAGGTCAAAAAGGGAATCTGACGTATTTCACTCTACAAGCTACCTAAATGATCAGGGGAATCCAAAAAAAATCAGCAAATGGAGAATGTTATGCAAGAGAAATCTAATGGATGCAATTCATCGGTTCAACAGGATACAGTCAGTACATTTAGTTTAAAATGACCATAAACATCTGCTGGCTTTCTTAAAGTTTGTACCTCTCTCATCATTGAGGAAAACAGATTATTTGAAAAAGATGTTAACATCCAAAAGAGAAATGTTATTTCAGAGATTCATTTCAATGCATTTTTATGATGTACAGATTGAAGAAGCCCATGAAGAAAAGTGGGCTTTGCATGTGCTATTCTAGGTAAACAGGCTTTTATGTCTTTTTGTCCTCAAAAGTCCAAATTACAGTGCTCTGTTCAGTTTTTACTTTCTCTACTGCAGAATGCTGAATAGACATAGGATATATTTCCCCATCTTTCCTCCTCTTTCAGTGGTCCTGACAAAGTAGGTACAATTCTGTGGATTGCTTCGCAAAGCTCTAATTATTGTAGAGACCCACATTTTCACATTAAAAAAGTGTTTTCTGTGCTACAAAGTTTGCATATGGAAAATTGGTATTTCTGAGTACGTATTTCTTCCAACCTTACAATTCTGAAACACTCAAAAGGTTAAAAAAAAAAAAAGGCAATATACAAACAAAGTGAATATACATACTGCTTATTGAATTCAACAGAGCAGAGAATTTTTTCTGGGCTAGCGATTTCATAGACCAGTTTTACACTTTTTAGTCATGCTTTAAAACAATTGAACACATGCCATAAACATCAAGTCGCTGGAAAATGAAGACGTGTGAACCATTCAGAACCCAACTGAACTAATATGTCAGAATGTTATAGCTTCAGAATGTGTGAAGTGAATTCTAAACTTGCTTGCAAGCCATTTTGGTCAAGCAGCTTTTGAAAAATATTTGCATAAAGACATGCATTTTTTCAAACAAGAGATTACCTAGACATGGAATGCTGGTTTTTAGAGGTACTTTGCTAAAGAAGGAGAAATGGGCTTGAATTTGTTTAAATCAAACCTTTAGCAATATTTAGGATTATTTGGATAGCGATACATTGTTTGGCTACTTTTGCAATTCAGTATGATTGAGATGCTACGTCTGTTACTGTCATCATAGTCAATAAATTATTTTCACTCTTGTCTTGGCTATTAAGTAACAAACAGAGAAGCTGAGTAGAAAACCTAGATTGATAAGGGCAATGGTAACTAAAGAGAATACTATTCGAGTAGATGCTGTGAGGAAAAGAAAGCACTGCAAATTACACAACTTGCCTTAAAAAATAACCTATTCAAAGTGTTATAGAGTAGCATTCAAATGGAAGATTTCCCCAGAGTATAAAGATTCTAAAGCAAGTTCTTAAAACTAGCAAGGGCAATGAAATTTGTAAGGATCTGTGGAAAAGCTAAACACTAGGAGGAAGAACAGCAAACCAATTAAGGAATTTCAAAACTAATCTCTTTTTTGGTTTCTTTTTTCTTTTTCTTTATTCAACTGCTTTCCTTTTGTTTGAGGTTCATTACGTTACGTGTTTATACAGTGCCTATTGTAATGGGGTCTTATTTGGGGCAGGCAACAAGGCTTAAGGCAGAAGCATAGTACATCTAATAATAGTATTAATAGTGTGTCAAGTGAGGCCCACACTGCATATTTTCATAAATCATAATGTCACAGTTATAAAGCCACAAAAAGAAATCCTTCTATCCGAAATTCTGTTGAGATTCTTTAGCTATTGCACCCATTCATTGCAAATTATATCAGGAAAGGGATGCTGTGCCGAGGACTATTTCTTACTACCCTCACATGACATCAACTACTGATGCCGGCAGCCTGCACATTTCCCTCAGTGACGGCATTCAACAGCTCAGGAAACATACTGCCTGCAAAATATAAATTTTACACATGCTCTGGCACAAGACAATAGCACTTTTAACAATGACCTACTGGTTAACTTTGTTGAAAAATTTTGTTCCTTTATGAAGTAAGAAGTCAGCTAAAGCTAAAGACCAAGCAACATAATTAGGTCATGTTTACTATGTTATAAAGTCTGCTATGTGGTGACTTAGCTCACTGTGCCTTTCTGGAATCTGAAAAAAAGTCCAGGAAATGAGATTTTTCACCACCAACAATAAATCCAGGACAGCCTCAGTGACCAGAAATTATCATGGTGGTAAAGTCCTGCTATCACTACAACTTCCACAAACTGAAATTCTGTTTTCCTATTCATACAAGTGTTGGTGCTAGCAGAAAGATTTCAGTTAAAGGCAAGTATTCTTTCAGATACTTAGGTTGGATTTTTTTTTTGGTGGGATAATTGATAGAAAGAAAGTCTTGAATGCTAATTAGAATTATCTAGAAAACATTGCTGAAGCATGCATGTGTGAAGGAATATACAGCTACAATGAAATAAATATTTAAGAGACATCTAAAAGTGAGGGCTCCCAACTTAAGCATGATTTCTTCATCGTTTTGTTCAGAGAGTAAAACTATAAAGCTTCAAAATCACTGAATGGAGCCCTTTACTTCTGCAGAGCCTGCTTTATCTAGCTTCCTTCATAAACACAAAGAGCTTTCTAATAAGTTACTCTTCCATGTTCTCCCATTGGAAGAAAGTCCCAGAAGTTCTGACAGCTGGAAACCTTATTGTGTTTTCCCTCTAAATGGATTTTGGCATCAGTCCTTGTAATTTAAATGTATTTTATCTTTAAATGGTTCTTTTCCTTCATTGGTATATACACCCTGATATATTTGTAGATAGCAATCATATTTTGTCACAGCCTCAAAAGCCATGCTCAAAAGACTGCTGTCAAAAGGTAAGGCTTTCCATTTCCTTGACAATATTTGTCTGGCAAATATCTTGCAGTGTAGAATTATCTGATAAGTTTTAATGAAGACGAGGTCTGGTGCATTTCTTTTGTCCATGAGGTATATTACCCTTTTATCCTGTTGGATTATAGCTTTGGTAAACCTACACTGCATTTCAACCTACTTATGCTTTATATCTAAATTTTTTTCTTTTCCTTCAAAATCTTTCATAAATTCTTCCTTTCACCATTTCACAATCAAAAAGCATCACACTTGTTAGTTTTCTTCTAAAAGTATCAGAACTTTTAATTTCATGTACAGTTCTTTCAGAAATCTGAGAGGAAGGTGATCCTGCTCTCACCAGACAAACACAGTGGGTTCCAGTGAGAGCACCTTGTAAATTCATGAGAACAATGATGGCCTTTTTTTGTATAAACCTACTGCACATAGCAGAAAAGATGATCCAGTCAGGATATGGCCACTGATCAGTAAACCAGTATGAACAGTGAGAGATTTTTTTTTCCACATCAGGTGCATCAGAGTTTGATGCTACTAGTATGCTTACATAGGAATATGTTCAAGAGAAAGCATAACGGGAGAAAAAATATTTTATAAATGAGATTGAACTGTAAACCTGATACCCAAAAATGCAAGTCATGCCTCTTGCTATACTAAACTGATCAGATGTCCAATAATTCAGGAACTGTTCAGAAATAATTTAGTCCATCCTTTTATACTAAAGAGGCTTTGTGATGTGATAATGGAAGATGGTTAATTTTCAGAACAAACCACCAGACACCATCAACTTTCCACTGTCATCTTCTTACTTTTAAGAGGAGAAAAATGCGGTCAGGCACTGACTGGGCTAGAAGAATGTGATACTAAAATGGCCTTTTTCTCCTCATACATTTTGCATATTGATGTTCTTGGGTATACTTGTGCAGTGGATTTGCAGAATTAAAAAATTTGTCATTTTTTATAAAGGAAATAGTCAACTCTTTAATGGCTAATTGGTCAAGCTGATTGAATGGATAGATTCCTCAGCAGGGGCTGTTGATCCAAGAAGGAGAGTTTCCTTTTCTTCTGGTTCTTTAGTCAGAAAAACCCCTTGTGTATATTCAGGTCTCAGTAGAAATATTTCTAAGAAACTTGAGAAAGACATAATAGTTTGCAAATGAGACTTTAAAATGTCAAAACACAGTTTTCAATGGCAATGAGCTCTATATATCCCTGGCAAAAATCTGTTGATTGTAGTGGTAGTGCATCAGGGAGAGATTTAGTGCAGAAGCAGAAAGAATTTGAACAGCAGTGCTTTCATAACATCACTGAAATACAGTCTGACTTGGTATAACAATGAAGACTGTTATGCTTCACAACTTACGTGATTAGGTCTTTGTCTTTTCGTATCATTACCTGCACAGTCCCTTAATAAATATTTTTTCTAATACATTTAGGATGAAGAGACTGTCATGGACTTTTGGTGCCTTTAGTGCAGTTTCTTCAGGTGAAAATAAAGAAAACTCAGTTGTAATTCTTAGTACTGCACAATTAACAAATCACATTTACTAGAAAACTCAATTTAAATGAACCTATAGATAGCTACTTTTTGGCAAAGGAATTTTTATGGGAATGTTTTCTAATTAATGAATTGTTTTGTATTTTTTTTATTTATATAACAATTACTAGTTCTGTAGAATCACTATCTTATATACTTAATGTTGTTTTTTAAAGAAAGAATGTGTAGTAGAAAAATGTGCAAGTGAGCTACTTTGAGCAAATATGTATTTGACTATATAGAGCTCCAGTCAATTAAAATGGAGTTTTCCAGTACACCAACAGACAGAATGTTACACAGTGGTTGGCCATTTTTAGTTTTGAAACTTCCCTCCAGCACTGAGCTGTGTTCTGATGAATATAGCTAAGTGAGTTGCTTCTTGTGGCAATTATAAGGGAAAAAACACCTTATTGCTGTCATTGAAGAAGCAAAATTAATGAGAGAATTAACAGAAAATGAAACATTTCCTCCACACCTCTTCTTATCTTCTTTAGGATATTTGCAGTAAAAATGGTTATACGAAGAACACTATTTTCTTGATTAGTGGCCTATAGGACTAGATATTGCTACGCCTGGGATTCCTCAGATTGACCTACATTTGACTTAAATCAAGTAGATCCCCTGTGGTACTTTGCTTTGTCTTATTGCCTCTGCTGCTAGATGGCCTGCCTTGCTTGGGGAGATGTTTTTTCTTTTTTTTCCCATCTGGATTACATGTTAGGTGTTGGGAGTGGGCAGGAAAGGTCCAGATTTCAGCTCCAAACCTTTGCCATCATTTTCCCTCTGTTGCCTCCATAGTTATTTACAGTTAATGGCTCTAACAGTCTGAATATCATTGCTCTAGTAAGGAACAGCCTCTCAGTACTGGTTCAACTCAGCTGCTGATTGCTCTGTCATACACTATCATGATTCCTTCACTACATGTCAAGATGCTGCTACAAAATGAGTGCACTAATTCACAATGAAAGTTACAATCACAAGACAAAATGGAAATGATAATTTGACACCGACAGATCCCCAAACTGGCACTGGCTGTGCAGAATTTCCCCTGCCTCCTTTCTTCAACTGTCTGCTTTTTGTTACAGGGACAAACTTTGGCATAGCCAGTCACTGTTATTTACAGATTACCTGTGGGTGATACAGCACTGAAGCAGAAGGTGGAAGCTACTCCCTGTTTGGCATCTGAGTGATTGTAACAAAGAAAATTAAGGTGTTTGAATGCTGTTTCTATTAATGTCACAAACATGACAGTCATTTTTAGACCAGAATACACTAAAAAACAGAAATAATTTTTTTTTTTAAAAACCTGTTAATATTAGTTCAAATTTTAGAAGGCTAAATGCGTACACTAATGTATTTTGAGGGTGCCATTACAAGCATGTTGTCTGACTTCTTGCACAAAAAAGGTCAGACATTTCATTCAGTTTTCCCATAGCAGGCAATAAACCACAGAGGCATAATAGATTTTCTTTAGGAAACACACCCATTTTGATTTAAAGATTCCAAGCGATGAAAAAGATTACTGTATTCCTTGGAAAAATGTTTCAATAGTGAATTGTCCTCACCATCAAAAATTGCCTTTTTCTTCCAGTTTGCACTTTACTGACTTCTACCTTCAATCATTGGACATTATGCTTCTGCCTGCAAGATGAAGAAATGCTCTAAAGCAAGTTCTTTTTAGATAATAACAGACCATAGACATGTGCTTTGCCTTCCTTTAGCTTCTGTGACTATTCCAATAAGCAATTTTCCTAATAGAATGATGAAATGAAAAAGTGAGTTGTGATCAAATACAATGAAATAAATTGTATTTCTGATTACTATTTACAAACATGCTTACCAAAGAAACAGCTGAAATGGTTAGGCTAGCCAGTCAGCAACTCAAATCTTACCTTATGTTTTAGAGGAAATTATTTTCTTGAACATCTTGTTGAATTATTTCCTTGAATATTATATGACCTTCATTCAACTGTTTTTCTAAGGGTTGTTCACTGCTCAGAACTCATATTTGATTTACTATAAGGTGCAGAAAAAAAGAAGCTTGAAATATTAGTTTGGTTTTGTGGTTTTTTAACTAGCAAAACTTATCAGTTTACGGAGGGAGAACATGCATATAAAATAAATGTTTGCATTGGATGACTTGATGGCTTCTAATTAAAGTCTTGGTATCTCCAAAGCACAAAATCTTTAAATAAATTATCTTTTTTTTTTTTTTTTTTCTGTAATGGAGGCAGACAGATATCTTAGTGCTGGTACTTTGTATACAGTGACTTGTTCAGAGGATGTCTGATCTAGAAAGCTTCCTAGATGATTAATCAAAAATGGTTTCCAGATGTGTTCTTTGGTTTTATCATGGCTTAAATCATTCGTAAAGAAAACCCAATTCCTTTGATAAAGTAAGAAGTAGGAGCAAATGTATAAGAATATAAGCAAAAGTGTTTGAGACTAAACCCTTTCTTTCTATTCTGTAGAAGATTTTAAATATCACAAGTTTCAGCAATATGATATTTAATTTCTCCACTTCTACTTATAGTAGGATTGTTGAAGATTAACTTTTATCAGCTAAAAAGCTTGCAAGCATACAGCTAAATAACCTACACTTATAGCTGTAAAACTTATAGGCATTCATCAGCCCTAAGTCTTCTTGCCAGGTAGCAAGGCCTAACTTTGCATTCATATACTGAGAGGTTCACTAAATTTTCTGCCTTTTATTTGTTGTATTGAGCTCAACTTGCAATTTATGTTTATTATACTGAGTAATAGGATGTCACTTAACCCCTCCAAATGGTCTTTGTTATATCACAAACAAAGTCAGCTCTGGTAGAATCTGTATTAATATTTGTCTGTAAAAAGAAGATCTAAGATTCTGTATGGATAATAAAGGGTTTGTGGAAGGAAATAGAACATCCATATTGAGGATAAATCTGTTGCTGATATAAGCATCAACTATACTTGGATCTGAGAGCAATATATACTAATATAGACCTTATCTATCAAATTACACATCAAGCACAATTTTATTAGTGACATGGCAAAGGGGTTTTTTTTTTAAATATCAATAGATTATTTATCTTGCATTTTTTAATTCTTTCCAATGCTTAATAAAGAAGTAAGAAGCTTTTTTTGCAAAGACAGCAGAAGATAGCCTGTAGCTGTTGTTCTAAAAGTCAGTGACTATAATAGTGAGAAAAGCTGGAATTTCATTTCCTTTTTGAAGCTGCATTTTTTAAACAAATACTTAGCATATAGTAGTATCCAAATCTCTGACCAAACATGCTGCTGGCAATTGGCCAAACATCTTATTTGAGAATGAAAGAGGGAAGAGGGATTTGGCCCTTTTTCGGGGCGGGGCAGGACAGGACAGTGAACCCTGTGATATACTCAAGATTTTTACAGAGAAAAGCCCTTACAAGTAAGGGTAGTGCTTTTTAGGTCTGACATCTCCCTGTGAGTCTATGCTTAGGAAGTATTTTGCAGATTAGGTCGTCATGGTTGTGTACTGCACATCATGGTAGAAAACCCTTCTACAATCTCCTTAGCTGCAGTGTACCAGCTGCTGCTGCCTGTTGTGAGTGAGCTGTTCCCATGTGCTTCCTCCTCCTGCTGAGCTATCAGTCTCCTGTCATGAAAGCAGATTCACTTCTTAGCAGATATATCACATTAACTTCTGTTGCTCAGCTAAGTCATTATATAATGTAATTTTTGGCCTTTAATAAATCAGTTTGTTTTTTTCCATATATCCACATTTTAATTCAATTCCCAGTAATGCTATCTAGACCAGTACATTAAAAATATGCACTGAGCTAAAAATACTTAAAGCCACATGGTGTCTTAAATTTTCAAAATCTGGAGGTGAACCTATCCAGAGCAAAATAATTAGAAAAGAACAATAGTACATGACAAAAACTTTAAAAAAGGAAGATGTAATGAGATTCTCAGTAAAGCCAAGGTTTGTGTTTTCAAAAGGAAGCAGTATGTAAAATTTAATATGTCAAAAAAATGTTTCATTTTAATGTACAGCTATCAAAATTATATATGCTTTTACCATTTTACATATGCAAAAATATTTATTACAAAAGCAAGTGATCATTTACACATAAGACAACTACAGTTGTGGGGGTTTTGTAGTACAAATTCTGCTACATTGCAAGCAAGCATTACAGGCTTGAGAGAATAATTCAGTATGAGAGCTCCCTACTTTGTGAATAAATCAAGGACTGCAGATAGAACTATTCAGCCAGACTCAAAGGAGAGGAGGCACAAGGGATAGATCACTCAATATTCTGCAGTATCTTAGCTTCTCAAAAATTTCACAAACTGAAAACACTCAGTAGGACAATTGCCATTTGAAGTAGTACACCACCATTCAGTGCCTGAATTGTCACATAGACATGTTTTGCATCATTTGCTGCTAGATGCCATTGCTCTCAAATGATGGCTTTCAAGAGACAATGTGTGACATTCTAGATCATTCTTGTCCCAGTGCATATCAGAGTACAAGGCACAGAATCTCTTGGCTCTGGAAAAATAATGCCTCATAACAATCAGGCAGAACCTTTAGAATAAGCTTCAATGAACCAATTTTAGCTAAAATTTCACTGCTTAACCCTTCTAATTGGCAATTACAACTCAAAACTTCAACTTCCATGTTTTCATGGCTTCAACAGACCATTTCACAATGATGTTTTTCTCTGAAAAAATAGAACTTCAACAGAAGCTGGACTTCCTTTGGGACTGTTATTATATTTAATTTTGAGAATGTTGAAATATTTTATATATAGAAAGATCCTTTTTCTTTTTTAAATTATTTAAGTGGTATATACGTTTTCCCCTTCTCTTCTTCAAATATGAAATTTAGAGAGGTCAGTTTCAAGAACACAAAATCCTTAGAGGAAACTATACAAAGTTCTTTTACTGGGTGATTTTGGTAGAAAGAATAAATTTTAGAATTAAGAGGGCTTCCAAATTTCTTCTCAGCATTTTCACAGGTTCTTGGTTACGTGTTGAAGCACTTAGAATTGTCCGGCAGGACTTCCACTGAATTAACAGCAATTCTGAACATTCTGTAAAAGTCTTCATTAAATGAAATACAAACATTCAAATAAAGGTCTGGGAATCTGAAGAGCAGAGGTTAAGTTAATTTGGTAAAACAGTAGATAAAGCAAACGTGAAGGAAATTTGCCAAATAAATGTTTCAGGCATTCACCCATTTTATTGGTTTTTGCACTGTATGCTTTTCATGTCCTGGATAAAATTTTTGGGTAAAAAAAAATCAAGACTCAATCTCTTCCTTCCTCTCCAGTCCCAAGTATCTTGTTCGAGTATCATTTGACCTATGAGCTACATAAACTGTGTTGAACTGTTTACATAGCACACTCAATTCTGTTTTCTTTCTTAATATCAAAAAGGATGATGAAGGAAACTAGGAGAGAGTGTTCTGGAGTACAATTATGAATTATGAGGTCTGACATATTAATAATATTCGTGACACAGGTCCTTTCTATCAATAATCTTAGTACTTCTCAATTTGTATACAGTATTTTAGGAGATATTTTCAAACTTAGTTTTAACATCTCATTCTTATGCTTTTGTACTATAGATCACACCTCTGTTTCCCTAGTTTTTTATAGACCTAATCTAGAAGAGTTTTAAAATGTATCCAAAGACTACTTTACTTGATATCTGGTTTTCATGTTTCCTGTGTAATTTCCAGTACATTTCTGGCTTTTTTGATAACTAGTTTGCCAAACGATTTTTTTGAAACTGTTGTGGGCATTTGTCAGTAATCCATATATTTTTAAAGAATTGTTATCAGAGATTAGATAACTATAATACACAGGTAACTTTTTTTATCTAGAATATACATTTCCCTTGCCTGAAGTTTCACTGCTAGCACATCCCTATTCCAAATGTTTATACAATATCATCTGAAATTATGGTTTCTGTTTACATTCAGGCTGCCAATCAAACATGATTCCACAGACAACAGTAATTAGCTGTGTTACCCAATTAGAAAAGAGAGGAAAATATCTTGTTGGCACTCACAGTATTACTTGACAGGCCGTTTGAATATAATTTCTATTTTGAAAAGGTTTGTGTTGGAAAAAAGAAAAAGATTTTCAATAACTAATCAAGTATTGCAGAGGGCTTTTTTTTAAGGTTGAAAAGTTATTAAAAAAAATTTAAACTATTCATTTTCAATCAGCAACCTGAAAGCATAGATTGCATTTTTACCATTATGTTACCATTCCTGTCCATCTGTGACTTTATAGTTGTCCTGATTTTGGCTGGAGTAGATGTAATTTTCTTCACAATGACTAGTAGGGGGGTATGGTTTGGATTTGTGCTGAATATAGGATTTATAATGTAGAGATGTTTTTATTGTTGCTAAGCAGGGATTACACAGATCCAAGGCCTTTTCAGCTTTTCATACTTCCACAGTCATGAGGAAGTTGGGGGTGCATGGGAGGCTGGGAGGAGACACAGCCAGGACAGGTGACCCCAAGCTGACCAAAGCTGTATTCCTGACCACGACATCATGCTCAGTATATGAAGTGAGGGGGAAGAAGTAAGAAGGGGGGACATTTGTGATGATGGCATTTGTCTTCCCAAGTAACAATTACCCACAATGGAACCTTACTCTGCTGGGGATGGCTGAACACCTGCCTGCCCATGAAAAGCAGTGAATTAATTCTTGTTTCGCTTTGTTTGCATGTGCAGCTTTTGCTTTCGCTATTCAACTGTCTTTATCTCATGAGTTTTTCTAACTCAGGTGGTGTTTGTTGGCTGGCTGGGGTTAAACCATGACAACAGTAATGGACAACTCTCTATATCCCAGAAGAACTTTGAAAAAATGAAATTTTGTAATTTTTCATATGTTACATGTGTAAGATTTTGGGACAAGCTTGATTCGGATTTAAAAAGTGGACAATTAATATGCTGACAGAAACTGCATGTACCAGAAATATGGATAACTTGTTTACATTTCAAAATTTTGAACATAATACTGAAAAGGTAATATAAGATTGTTGTAATTGAATTTAGGAGAAAAGTAATTTTTTCGATTTAAAGGGAGCTGGATGTGCACTTACAGCTTTTTCTCTAATCCAAATATCTGCTGAGGATTTTTTTTTTTTTTTTGCAGTTCATTATTCTGAGACCTGTAGCCATAAGGACTTATATAAGTAATTTGTAAAATTAAATTATTCTTTTTTTGCTTTTGAAGCAACATTTTTACCATCTTTGAAATTAAAACAGAGTGCTGAAAAAAAATAGAA
Organism: Chiroxiphia lanceolata; assembly: GCF_009829145.1. Classification (NCBI taxonomy): domain Eukaryota; kingdom Metazoa; phylum Chordata; class Aves; order Passeriformes; family Pipridae; genus Chiroxiphia; species Chiroxiphia lanceolata. The sequence goes on from NC_045642.1 coordinate 34,386,128, forward strand.
GGCTTTTTGTGTTTTAAAATGTCTTTCTTCTTAACCATTTTTGGGAATTTGGGAAAGAGTAAAAACTTTTGTTGAACAGAATGTTTGGTACCAGTACTATTGAGTCATTTATGAGACTTGCTTGTGCACTGTTTTTTAGTGGAGACATCACAAGGGGACATCACTTTATTCCTTTTTATCCTGAGGGTTCCACTAAAATTTTCTTAGGTGTATTGAAATTTAGCACAGTACTTAATTTTAAACATATGAATCCTTATTTTAAACATATGAATAATCTAAAAGTATATATAGGTCACACAGAAATGAAACCAATTTGGGGCATTTTTTCTATCAAATAATACTTCCTAATATAGCATTTAAATTAGGGATACACTTCCCAGAAGACTCTCAGAAAAGCTTAACTGAGTTGCCTAAGCATGTGTATGTAGGCCTCAGTTTAAAGCCTTTGAGTCCTGCAGAGAAACAAGATGGTCTTACTGCTGAAAAGCTTCAAAAACATTTTAGATTTCAGAGAGCGTATTCACACAATTGTAAAGCACTTTACATAACAAGCTTTACATTCGTACCTTTCAACTATTTTGGTTTAATTTTTCCAAGTTGCGCAGGTTGACATGCTCCAAATTCATGCATGTCTGTGTAAGGTGTAAGTTTGTGGCTGGTTTTGCATTGTGCTTTGACAAATCATGAAGAGAGCAAATCTTCTTTAACAAATTCTTTAAAATGCCCATTTTAAAACCAGGTTCAAACCAGGAATCCAAACCTATCCAATGTTATTTTGATTTTCTTAGTATTTCCTCATTTGCAGTAGCTTTATCCTTTGTCATAATTGTTATAAATAGGAGCAAGATTTGGATTCTTTTCCAAATGAAAAAACTACTGTGATGTCTTACTCATTGCCTGGACAATGCACTATTAATTCCAATGGAGTATTTTTGACATTAAAATGGATTTGCACTGAAGGGCAAACACCACCTCCATATGCATCCAGACTGCATTACAATCTAATCCACCTTATAGGTGTCTACCATTGCTGGATTGCTAAAACACTCAACCATAAAAAAATGTCCATACGAAAAGATGGTTTAAATTTCATGCATTTTTACTTACAAAATGTCTGGTTAGATGAGCATAAGCTTCTGTGAGAGAAATCCTTTTGGAACATGAATATGTAAGAAGCTATGAAAATTACATGAACAGCAGTTTCTCTATTACCTTCTCTGTATTCTTTGCTGCTAGGTGAGTTTTAGACTCATGTAATTTGCAAATGTCATTAAAATTCTTTTCAAAGTTTTATGACATCTCATATTAGTAAATAAGAGCACTACCTTTCTTCTTGATGTAAAAACATGTGCATAAGCCAATTTCCCAGATGAGGAAAAAGATGGCTTAGTGGACAATAAAGCATCAGCTGTGAACTTACTGTACATATGGAAATTATTCATCTTTGGGTATATTTTCAAAAGAAATGTGAATAGATGCATACCCACAGCTTCGATTATTAGTTAGTGGGATTTCTATGACTGCCTTTCACTCATGCCTTAGAAAATTACCCTCTAATTGTCTGTCATAAAAATCTGCTTTATTTCCTTATTTATTTGTTTATTTCCTAATGTGAAAAGTAATAGCTCATAGAGCATCTTAGAATGGCTTGGGTTGGAAGGGACCTCGAAGATCATCTAGTTCCAACCCCTCTGCCATGGGCCCAGACACCTTCCACTAGACCAGATTGCTCAGAGGCCCATCAACCTGGCCTTATATGTTGAAATACTACCCAGTGAGAGAAAATAATCCTGAACTAGGTTTCTAACATTTGTAGATGATTTTGCAATATTTTCTATTTCCCTTGATTAGAATTAATATCACTAGCAAATTATTGAGTAACTGAAGAAAACAAGAACTTTTACCATGGCAGAGAAAGTATTATGTATAAAAGGACATGATAAGGTTTTTAATCAGTATTATTTGTATAGGACTGGAATTTAAAAAAATATACTCTGAAAAAGTGTCCCATTTTAGTATAAATGTGGTATAATGTGATCTAGAGGCATAAAAATAATATATTCTAGTTTTAAATGTTATGACTGTGAAAGATAAGGCACATATACATGTCTTACAATGCTGATCTTCCCTAAAAAGCCAATAGAAAAGTACATTAAATTCAATATAATTTTTTATTCCAGACAAATGGACATACTGAGTTTCCCTAGGTGTATTTTATTGAAGTCAAATGTTCATGGTATTTGTCAATGATAGACAATATCATGATTTTATTTTTACTCCTCTATAGAGGCATTATTTGCTAATGGGATAAAAAAGGGATAAAAATATTCAGACTTAACACTGTATCAACATGGACAACGTTCCTAATGCTGAGGTCATTCACAGAATGAGGTCTAGTTGCCAAAATACCCAAGTTTCCACTTGGGGAAAAGTTATTTATTTTTTTCCTGCTGATCTCCCATTCCTTTTCTCCTTCTCAAAAAGTCAAAGGATTTATATCAAAAAAGCCATCTGAGATCTATAGCCATACAGAGGTATGAAAGTTCTTGTGGAAACACGCTGCCCCTGCTTGTCAGCCTCTGAGCTTCAATGCATTAACGTCAAAACTGATATTGTCCTCATTTTCAAGAAGGACAAGAAGCAGGACCTTGGAAACTACAGGCCTGTCAGTCTCACTTCAGTGCCTTGTAAAGTAATGGTGAGGATTATTTTGGGAAGTATTGGTCACAACCAGCACAGCTTCAGGAGAGGAAAGGCCTGCTTATCAAACCTGATTTCCTTTTATAACATGGTAACCCACCGAGATGATCAAGGGAAGCCAGCAGATGGAATCTTTTTAGATTTCAGTAAAGCTTTCAACACTGTCTCTCCCAGGATCCTTCCAGACAAAATGTCCAGCACACTGCTGGGTAAATATGTCATGTGGTGGGTGACCAGTTGGCTCACGAGTCAAGCACAGAGGGTAATAGAGTATGGGGTACTAACAGACTGGTGACCTGTCACTAGTGGGGTTCCACAGGGCTCCATTTTGGACCCTGTGCTCTTCAACATCTTCATAAATTACTTGGATGCAGGACTCGAAGGAATACTGAACAAGTTTGCAGACAACATAAAACTGGGAGGAGCTGTTGACACCCTTGAAGGCAGGGAGGTCCTGCAGAGAGACCTCAGCAAATTGCCAGGACTGGGCAAACACCAACCATATGAAGTTCAACAAGAGGAAGTGTCGGATTCTGCACCTGGGATGGGGCAATCTGGGATGTTCATACAGACTAGGGAATGAGAGGCTGGAAAGCAGTGCCGTGGAAAGGGACCTGGGAGTCAAGGTCAGTGGCAAGTTGAACATGAGTCAGCAGTGCCCTGGCAGCCAGAAGGGCCAACCCTGTCCTGGGGGGCATCAGGCAAAGCATCACCAACCAGTCAAGGGAGGGGATTGTCTTGGTCTGCTCTACTCTGCACTGGTGTGGCCTCACCTTGAATATTGTGTGCAGTTTTGGGCACCACAATATAAGAAAGGTATTAAAGTATTGGAGAGCATCCAAAGGAGTGCAACGAAGATGGTGAAGGGCCTTGAGGGGAAGCCGTATGAGTGGCTGAGATCACTTGGTTGTTCAGCTTGACGAAGAGGAGACTGAGGGGAGACCTCATTGCAGTTACAATTTCCTTGTGAGGGGAAGAGGAGAGGCAGGCACTTCTCTCTTCTCTATGGTGATCAGTGACAGAACTGAGAGAATGGCCTGAAATTGTGTCAGAGGAGGTTTGGATTGGGTATTAGAAAAAGGTTCTTCACCCAGAGGGTGGTTGGGTGCTGGAACAGGCTCCCTAGGGAAATGGTCACAGCACCAACGCTGACAGAGTTCAGGAAGCATTTGGACAATACTCTCAGGCGTATGGTGTGACTCTTGGGGATGGTCCTGTGCAGATCTAGGAGTTAGACTCGATGATCCTTGTGGGTCCCTTCCAACTCAGCATATTCTGTGATTCTGTGATATGACAAGAAAACTCAGGTAACATAAAAATGCAGATGAATTAGCTAGTTGGCCACTTCTTGTTTAGTGGCCAGATTCTCTTCAACAGTGGGAGAGTCTAGCTGGTGTTCCTATCCATCTTCTCTTCCTCCTTCCCCAACTGTGGCTAAACCTTGCTCCCAAAGGAGTGGACTATCAGGGAGTTGGCACCTCTCCCTGCAGATATAGCTTTCATCCTTTATGCGTGGTTACTGTGGGGACAAGTATTGAGAATTACAGTACATAAATTCCAAACAATTGAATCATTAATTACAAACTAATGATAAGGACATACTGAGGAAGGAAGATAAAAAGTCAGGACACTGGTTATGCATTCACATTATAGACAGCAGTCTACCATTTCTAAATGCTATATTATATATATTTGGCCTTCTTGGTTTCCAGATCTCTCTAACGTATTTAAGATTTCAGAGATTTATCAGATGTAATCCAGACCTCAGACTTCTCTTAGACTCCTTCAGCTCTTTTGGGAGCTTTTGTTGCTGATATTTGAGGACAAAATACGTTTACATCCTGGAGAAACCCATAAGATATAGGTTGCAAGAACTTACTCAAGAAAAAGATGCAGAGGGAGGGAAGATGAAAGGGGGAAACATGCCACATAGTATTGGGAAATAATAAAGAGGAAACCTATGAAACATGCTCGTTCTAGGCCACAGGAACAGTGATTGGGATAAAATAATGTGGGAACAAAACAGTCAAAAATGTTTATCTTGCAAAATTGCTACATACTGCTGAAAGATTCTGTAACCTAACAGCCAGTATCCTCTAATGTATATTTGTTTTTCTTCATGTCATGTAATCCAGTATAACCTGATGGTAGATTATTTTTAAGCTGTTTTTAGCAGCAGTAAGAAAGAGTAGAGTAATTTAACTTCGAGCATGTGATCTTTTTTAGGACATATCAGGGAAAGTATTTCCAGGGATGGTATATGTATAGCTTCAAGTGCACATCGAGGTACATATTAAACGACATAAACTTGTACAGAGCAGAAGGAATTCAGTTCAGCTCAGCCAGCCAAAATACAACAGACTGAGCACGAAAGCACTGAGATTTTTTAGACGCATAATGTTCTTACAAATGGCCCATGCTGTGCTAATAAAACTATTGTGACTGGGAGCTTTTGCAGTGAGAACTGACAGATGAAGCAGAGTTAAGTACTTTTTCAGACAAGCTACTACAGTAAATCATTAAAGCACACAATCATCCTTCATCAGTCTGTGATTTGTTTTATAGCAATTGCAAATCGAAAACAATGTAAACAAATAAATCGACAACTAATGCACATTCCCCCACTGCTCACTGTAAATAGATCTACAACTTTAGAAGAACACTTTATCCAACACATTGTCAACTCATTGTAAACACATCTACAACTCATAAACAACTCATTACCCAGTATGTTTTCACCTCATTGCAATTAAAGTTGAATGCTAACTGTACTGCGTTTCCCTGAACTGAATCAATTCAAAAGACTGGAAGAAAATGTCTAGATGTATTAGTCCAATAAGTTTCAGTATTTTTAACAATATCTTCCAATGTAATTGGAGTTTCTCTTGCAGTTTTTAATGTAAAAATTGAACAAAATTGCATCACTTCTTATTCTAGCTCACACCTACATTTATTTAGTTAGACTTCCCATTTACATTTAGCAGTTTCTATGGAAATTTTTAAAAGGAGAAAAGAATTCCCCAAAAGGCTGTAAAAGTCCCAAGTTTCCTTGGCATTGTTCTGCCTCAACTATATTTAACAGTCTTATTTATTAATATATTATTTACTTACTTGCTCCCTACACCTCTTGAAATTTCTACTTTCTTTTTAAAGCATGGTAGGCATTAATTTGGGTGTGATTGCTTATGAACAAACTTCAACACCTTTTAAAAATAGCTTTGCTATTGAAAAATCCATTTACCTTCAAGAAAATATAAATAAGCTTTATGTGCGATATGCATAAATCTGAAGATTAGTCCTACAACAGCATCTGAATTTAAGAGCAAATTTGATGTGCATTAGACTGCTGTTTGCAGCACAGCTTACGAGAACCAGAAGTATCTTACATTGTTTCCACAAACTCTTCTGCTGGGCTTTATGCACACAGTCTGCTGCTACTTTACAAGCAGTATGATTTCTGGGGCAAAAATTGTCTTTTTCATCCATATTTACATAGCATCTGCTTACAGTATACAGGCATCTGTCTCACAGTTTTTAATATTGTGGTTTTCTTCTTGAAATAGCACTTGTATTTGACAATATACTTTATAATGGTCTGTCAAAGGTCCTCACTTTTGGGGAAAGCTAGGGGTCAGCTAGAGTAGTAAAATGGAAGAAGCACTTTATATGTTCAAGTTTTGACTACCTCTCTCCAGTGTGGTCTTACCAGACAAATGTAATGCTGATGTGATACAGTTATGACGACAGAAAGAAATCAGTAGTTAATAATTATGTTTTTAGAACTCTCACTAATTGGAAAGCACAGACCTGCTACAACTAAGAAATTTTAAAAGGAGTAAAAGTTGGATTATTTCACTTGCGTAGAAATGAAATGAGAATGGGTGTAGTGTGGTTGAAGTAAAATACAGGCAAGTTAATGACAATTTGGGATGGTCAAAGAATTATTTACTATCTATATTTATTACAAATATGAACTCACTTTTGTGTAAATTAAGTTCATTTTGGAATTTCTAGGTTAGCACTGAGAGCTGTACAGACTTTTCTCATGACATTTTAAAATTTTCTCCCTCATATATGAACTGTGCAAATGTAAACATGTAAATTTTTCTTCCTAATCAAGCCTAGTGTAGTGCTTATGAACTCTGAAAGTTATTTCTTAGATATAAAGAGTTAAGATGATACAATGTGCAACTGAAAAAGAAACAATTTGTAGTATTCAATAAATATTTAAACTTGAATTTAGAAAGTTGTGTTGTATCATATTGATATCGCATTAAGATAAGTATTTTCTAGTCCGATGGTTATGAGACAGAAACCTGTCCATTTTAGGACATCTAATGACTATATTTTTCTCTTAAAAAAATGCCCTATTTTTTAATTACTTATATCATAAAACATTGAAACTCTATTTAAGGATGTCATGTTGTCTCCAAGACAAAAGCCTAAGAGCAGGATTATATTTCTGTTTAAAAGTTATAATTTAACTCAATCATTGGTTATGATCTGGATGAGAAAATTCCTCAATTGTATTTCACAGAACATAAGGCTAGATTTTTAACAATTCTTAATTCAGACCCTGATTGATGGTAGGTCATATTACCCTAGAAAACACCAAAAAACTTAAGAGTCGAATAAATATGAGACTTTGGGATATAAATTAAATTAAAAAAAAAAGAACTGTTTAACTCAGGCTTTATTGAACTAAGAAACCATACTTCATAAATCAAGAGTTTGCTTCTAAGTTTTAATTTAATCTAAAACTTTTCATTTATTCTTATGTTTGCTTGTGTGTCATTGGATGCAGATATTCTGAAAATATTCATGCTACTGAAAATTATCCCCATCAAAGTATTGTAACCTGTCTTCTGGGTTGTATGCTCTAAAACAGACTGATAAAGGAAGAAAAAGAAACCAGAATTATAATGTGCCTTTCTAAATGTAAAAGGTTTAATAAATCAGAGACATGAACATATTTAATTTTCATTTAAATATTTTTTTGTGACTCTTTCATTTTCTCTGTAGGGCTGAGCAACCCACTTGAAGGGAACTAATAACTTCTTTTAAAATTGCACAAGTATTCAAACACATTTTTGATTTTACTTTGTGAGTTCTGTACACTGCAAAAAAGTAGTGCTTTTGTTTTGTGGTTTTGGTTTTTTGGTTTTTTTTAAGATTAAACATGGGTAGTTAAACAAAATTGAAGGAAACCTTATTCAACCACCAAAATGTTTATACACCTACACCAAACTCAGCTCAATAGAAAGCTACACTTTCACTTCAGTGCCTAATATTTACCAGACTTTTACTATAACCCTAAAGGCTTCCGTCTTGCTGCTTAAAACTATTTTAAAGTTTTGATCAACTGCAGTATTTTCTACTAGAAACTGAGTTCTAATCTTTAGCCCAGGCTTTTTCTCATATATTTTAATGAAAACAAGTCTGTGGATTAAAACTTGTATCCTTCACAAGTTTCGTTGCATCTATTAAGTGTAATTTTATTTCGTAGGCAGAAGGTCTAAAGCAAATCCAGAAACCCTTAGGACAAGTGATCTCTATTTTCCTTAACATGTCTCCAATTAATCTTTGTGTTTGGCAAAATATTTGCACCCATTTCCTCTGTAGACCTGATACCATCAAAGAAATTGACTTATTTTGAATGTGATGTCTACATTCTATTTTGAAGTATCAGAATTCCGAGATTATACCAGTATTTAGCAGACAGATACCTTCTTTCTTTGCACTTACTTATGCGTACTGGAAGACAAATATTTCTCTGCTCTTTAATGAATTTAACAGTTTAAAGTCACTGATACGTTGTATAATTGACAATTTCATAAAGAACTGAGATTATGCAGGATTGTGCCAACACATACAGTGCTGTTGAAGGTAAAATAAATCTCCCGTAACAACAGTGAATACTTTCCTGAGGTGCATTCTCAGTGATGCACACAATGTCAAACAGCTATTATGTCAAGGATGAATACCTTCCTGAAGGATTTCAAAAGAAATGTTAGATTTGATCCAGAAATTACTGTGTGTCATATGAGCAATACTGTTTTAGACAGGACATTGCAGCTAAAGATCAAGATGTGTCTCTGATTAAAGTAATTGAGAATGAGCAATTTTCACTTTCCCATACATCAGCAACAATACTGAATGTTGTTGACCAAAAAGGCAGCACAAGGCAGTTGAGAGTGCAGATATTCCCTAGTCAGACAGTAGCACTCAGCTTCTTCAGGATCTTGAGCAGATACAGCAGATGGCCTCTTCATTGAGAGGTGTAAGGAAATGGTAGGTGACAGAAATCACCATGAAAGATCAGAATTCATATTTGCTACACACACACAGAAAAAATACAGGCCTGAAAATCAGCTTTGTTCCTGCTTTGTTTTACAATAATAGCCAGTGTTGTAAGAGAAGGTACACCGTGTAGAAAAATATAGTACTTTACTTACATGGGTTCACATTTATAGTTTATCACCCATTTGGTCCAACTTGTATGCCACAGATCAGGCCCTGACATTATAAAGTCCCTGCTGCGGAACTACGTGTGAATAGCAAATAAAAACAATTCAGCTGCGATGGACATATTTTTATAACTGTTGCCAGTGAAAATGAATAGATGACAGTTCTGCATAGGCTGCATAGCCACCCCTAACAAGAGAAGGAGCTGAGGATAACATTCCAGTATTTTATTATGTTCAAGAAGTTAGTAAAAAAATATTCCCAAGAAATGTTTAGTTCCTTCTTTCTTCCTAAAATTTCAGTTTTCCCTCCCTTCCCAATTTTTTGAAGCTCAAATTACCTGTACCTCACTTCTTGCCATTAGATAACTTGTACAGTGCATGTGGGGAGAAGTTTCCTCAGATCAGTTCATGAGCCTCAATATCTTCAACAGTGGATTGCTTGCCCATGATATTAGGGGTAGAAAGGTGAAGTCTGCTGTTCTTGTTGGAGAGTTAAGTCCTTCAATATCTACACCATCTATGGCTTTTGCCTACCGAAGACTGAGAAAAAAAGTTAGTAAAGGTAATTCTGAAAAAATCATGTTTCAATATGCTGCAAATTTATGAAATTATTAGGAATAATGTTGACCACCAAAAAGCTTTGTTTCCTCATGGTGACAGTGCCTTACTACTAGAGAGAGAGAAAACCTCCAAAAAACTAAATAAAAAAGCTTTAATATTTCCTTCAAATGGGTCTGAAAAAAACCTACAGTATCCAATCTCCCCGAAACACTGATATTTGGAATCCAAACCTGATTTCAAACTTTCCTTATGGTCTCCATTAGAAACAACATTCCTAAGTGTCACCAATGTTTGATTGTATCATAATCTCAGTCTTGCTTGTCTGTTCGCATGACCTGGATTTCTCTCCTTTTCAACATTGTCTGTCTTGTCAGCATTTTGTAAGTCAAAGGACAATACAGGTCTCATCAAATTTCAATTAGTTCTAGGGTAAGCAGCACACCACTTGGAAACACTTTGCCCCTTTAGGCATAGATAGTCTTGGAGTGTGTGAGGCAAGGAGAGTGGTCATGAGCACTCATATTTGCAGCTCATTAAAAAAGGAATAAATGTATAGATAAAGATTAGATAAGTATAATCGTGTAGATAAGCATTAGATTCATTGGGATGAACAAAATGAATGTTTGAACCAAACCCAGGCAGCACCAGTGCTGTGGTATGTGTTGCCATGGTCAGTGAAATAGTCATGTCTGCAGTGCTTCCTCCCTTAAACTTAATGATGTTAAATTAAGTATGCAGCCATGCTGATGGAAAGGATGGCAGGATTGAAGAGCAGGCCACTGATTGGTGAAGGAACCCAAAAGGGAGGTAATAAATCTAGGTTTTCTTGTATCCAGAAAACCTTGAAAATTTGGTTGCTTATAAGTAAAACACTACAGAAAGACGTTAAATGTTGCAAGAAAATCCTAATTCTAGGATTACAGATACTGTTAAACTGCAAACTCTGCATGTAAACTGTTAGTCATACTACTGATCTTTCCTTTAAGAAAGAAACACAAACAAACAAAAAAAACCCCAAAAACCCCACAAGCATAAAAAATCAACAAATCAAAAATAACCTCCAACCCATTTTTTCTCTCAGTTTTATTTTGTGATATCTTACATTTTCATGCCATGAACTTGGTTTTGTCTCTATTATTGTAATCTTATATTTATCCTTGAAGGTATGTGACTTCTGTTTCATCATATTCTATTTCAAATACTCATAGCATCTGTCTGAAGTGAGGTTTCTTTCAACTAGGCTTTTTATAACTTTATTGTTTTGCCTGTAATGTCTCTTAAGCATGTACTTGGCACTGTTTCCCATTGCAGTTGTCTGGACTTTTATATTTTGTAAGCAATGCCCTGGGATAAGAATTTGTAGTATCTTTTTGTCCCAAAAATGGGTTCTTTCACCCACTGTAAAAGAAGCTTATCTGCACACATATCTTACTATCTATTCCAGGCTTGCCAAATATTTGGCTTTTCAAATATTCTGACCCATTGAAACTAATGGTTTAAATCCCAGAATTAGAATTTCACAGTTTTGAGGTTTTAATGTATCTAAATTGTCTAAATTATAACAGTGACTTTGTGGATCAGTACTAAATTCCTTATGGGGACACGCGTTTTATTTGCTTGCCGCACAAAGTAGAATTTAGTCCTATTATATGCAGCTGATGTAATTTAGATACTGAATTGACTTTTTTGTTCACATTTACAGATTAACAGATTAGAAAAGATGATTCAGGGGACAGAATTACAGAAATGCTAAAATTACTCTCAGGACAGGTGGAAGAAAGCGGGTAGGTGAAGGGATCAGGATAATTTAACACTTATCATTTTACCTATTTATGAAGAGATCTACAATAACAAGACCTCACTGAAAAGGTATCTCAAATATATTCTAACTGAGGTTTGGGGTCAAATAACAAAAGGTGCATACAGTGTTTGTATTCTCTGATTTCCGTGTTACTCGCTCGGAGTAAATTGCATACGTATAACAGTGTTCCTTGTTCCTTCTGTCCGAAGCCTCAACATTAAAAAAAACCAACAAACGGTGTGCTTTGAAATTTCAGTTCAGGCAACTGAAACAAAAGGCAGAAAATTGCAGCACTATGTGTAATAACTAAACCTCTTGTTATATGCTGCTGTATTAAATATAAAACATTTTCATTTCCTTTGTATAGGAAATTCAATAGGAACTGAAAAAGGGGTCAACCAAGTACTGTGACTCCCACTATAAAATGTGAGTGGTGCTAATATTCCTTTTCCAACTCTCATGTGATTGCAAAGAACCAAACAGATAAAATATAGCTTTCATAAAACTGGAGGTTTGGTGGAGAAGTAGCATGAGACTTGGGCAGGCGACTTGCAAATGGAGGGCTGGCCAAGAGTTTAGATTTATGCTATGAAATAGAAGTGGTTTTCTCCTGAGATTTTCTTGAAAATATCACTGCATGTGGTCATCTTGGTTTACTGGCATATTTTCCCGAGGTTTTTTTCAAAGTGAAGGGGGGAGGAGGAGAGGGAAGAAATCAGTTTCTTTTAGAAACACATAACTACCAAAGCATTAGGAAAGCATATAAAAATGCATAATATAAATAGCACAAATGGTAATTTTAAACATTCAGGCATATTCAAATTTGGACTGAGGAATTAAGAAAATATGGGAAATGTTACCAGACCA